>NW_027185697.1:16821139-16864367 GCF_028583685.1 Petaurus breviceps papuanus | reverse complement strand
GAGCAGATCGCAGACCCATATAGCATGTCTTGGCTATTTCCCCTTCATTATCCCCTTGTATAGCCTTCTGCAGAATGTTCTAGACCAAGAGTCTAATCCAAGGTCTGTGAACAGCTTTTAAAAATATGTGGCTCACTATATTTCTATATAAGTGGTTTCCTTTGTATCTTTTGTATTCTATTTTATACACGTAAAACATTATTCTAAGGAGTCTGGAGGTTTCACCAGATTGCCAAAGGGTCCAAGACACCAAAAATATTGAAACTTCCTGTAATCTAGATAGGTCTGTGGTCTAGCTGCATGATTTTGAAAATAAGGGAACACCAGTCTGACTGTGTTTGGGCAACGCTATATCCCTCTCTTAATGCCTTTGGGGCCCCCTATTCCTGCCTGGTCCTATGGAAATCTGCCATACTGGAATATTTCAGAGGTTAAGTGTCTGGTCTTGTGACTAAATGCATCTCTTTTTCTCCTATACCATATATATCCCCATCCTTCCAATGCTTTATCTGCACCTTTTTTTAATTAGGAGAAATTAACCTACTGCTTGCTTCCTTTTTGACCTCAAGCCTCTTGACTTTTTCAAGCCTCAGTTTCCTCATCTGTAAAATGAAGTGATTGGACTAGATGGCCTTTCCTAAGGGATGGACAAAAAGAAAGTCAAACAGGAATATTAAGTGGCCTTAAAGAACATTTTATTTAGTAATTTTGACAATGCAGTGATTGGGGGATGAGGGGGGAGGAGAGAGAATAAAGTCTAAGGTCTTGTGTCAAAGTTAAACCCAGGAAGGCTGCCATTTATTTTTCAAATGATTGTCCTGAGGTACTGGTTGCCAGGCTTAACCTTGAATGGAAAGATATATAATATCAAGTTAAATAAACCTTCTAGAAAAATAGGGAAGTTTTATTTTATTATTTCTATAGAAAAAGCAGCCACATTTGAATGATATGAATAGGAACTGGAACTCTGATTTCAGTGATTTAAGAGAATCTCTGATGAGGAACTCCCTTTTCCAGCTCAATTCTGGTAAATTCTCTGCAGCTCCCATCCATCAGAAGATCTCCAGAACACTGAGGCATTAAATACCTCACCCAGGGTCACCCAGTATGTGCCAGAGGCAGGCAGGACTTGAATCCAGATCTTTCTGGCATTCAGGCAGGCACTCTATCCACCATGCCGGGATATCATTCTTACTTTACTTATAATTTCCACTCAGTCTGTCTCAGCAGCAACTTCAGGGACCAAACAAAACAATAATAAAAAAAAGCGGCCTCACTTTTTGGAGAGAGAAGGCTGATAGGGAAGGACAGTCAGCTATTTCCCTTGTGGCCTTAAGGTGAGACTGTAATTTGGTGTTGGGGTGGGGAAGAGTGTGAAGAGAGCACTGGGGGGGAGGACATTGGGAGGAGTTTCCAATAGGCAGTAACATCAAAGCTGAAGGGAGCATGGGGATTCCAAATGCTGAGTTGGGGGGGAGGGGAAAGGGCATTCCAGATATGGGAGAGACCTTGGGCAAAGGCATGGAGGTGGGGGATATAATATTCTATACAGGAAACAGCAGGTAGTCTGGTTTGATGGGGATCTTGGATTTGTGAAGGGAATCATATGAGTTAAGCCTTGAAAGTAGCCTAAAACTAGACTGGGAAGGGCTTTAATTCCAAATCGAAAAGTTTGTATTTTATCCAAATATAAGCAGGGAAGCTCTCTAACTTCTTGACCAGGGGATCAACATGGTCAAAACTGGGCCTTAGGAACCACAGTTTGGCAGCTGTGTGCAAAGCTGTTCCAGTCTGAAATGGACTGATTCTGTGAACTTTGAAATCACTTGGTAGAGCTAATCGCCTGTGACCACCTCCAGAATACATTTCCCAGGCAGACAGTAATGGTTTTGGAGACAATATTCCTTTCCATCATGGAAATGAACACTTGATCATCTTCCGCTCTCCCCCAGATCGGCCATGAAGGGGATTGTGGGCCCAGCAGGCTGGAACAGCTAAGAGCCAGCTGTTCCGATAGGATACTTACAGACTTTCAGAGGGCCCATTGGAGAAGACCGTAGCAAGCAGTCCTGTGATGAGACCCTTAAGAACAATCCAAAGTTTCTGGCATTCCCAAACTCCCTTTATCCTCCCCCCAAAAACCTGCCAAGAGAAGTCAATGATGTACATTATAAAGAAACAATGAATGGATGGAATGATGTTGGAGTAATGGAAAGAAGGAGGAAAAAAATGACAACCTCCAAAATGAGTAATTCAATCTATGAGGCCCCTTTCTGCAAGATTCTAAGGGATTCTGTGGGAAGTCATGGGGTCTTAGAGCACAGAATCATAGATATAGGACTAGAAAGAATCTTCTTGTTCATCTAGTCCAATTCCCTCATTTTACATGTAGATGAGGAAATTAAGGTCCAGAACTTAAATGGCTTACCCACATTCATAGTGGCAGTAAGCATCAGAGACAAGATTCAATCCCAGGTCCAAATCTGTGTTATTTCTATGCAGGCTGACCTTTTCCCACCCCACACTATCCCTCCTTGTCTCACTCAGACTTGTGATACTGCTCTGGGCTTGCTCAAGGTCGGCAGTGGACTTGGGGGTCACTCAGGGCACTTGACAACTAACCCTTCAGCTTTTCATATTCTCTGGGCTTAGCAGGCACCCAACTTGCTAGAAGACTTTCCCTTTCTGAGTCATTGAGGCTCAGAGCATTCCAATGCTTAGCAGTGCCAGGCACATTGTATGTCTTAATAATAATGCTATTGAACTGGCTGATTGAAAAGGCCAAGTCTCTTTAGCAGTTTTTGAGTTAAAGGGACCTTAAATTTCATCTCCAAAAAAAAGGTATGACTTTGAGGGGAAAAGGAAGTCAGAGTTTCTAAGAGACAGTCCTATAATCCCAGGGAGTCTCTGGGGTTGAAATGGAAATGTTGATGGTACCTGGAATGATAGAACCATTGCCCAGCCGTAGACTTAGTACAATAGGAAAAGAACTGGTGTTAAGTGGTCATTGGGGAGCTAGGAAACAGGTCTGGTTTTTCCAGTCAAGGGGAATATTGTTCACCAAAGGCTGAAACTGGTTTCTAGTGTACTCTACAAAATGGTTCCTGCCTACAGTGTCCGGGCCTCTGTGCAGAGGCACAAATTTCTCATGCTTTGATCATATCATGTGCTTACTGATGCCTAAAGTATGGGGTTATGGTGCCCTCAAATACTGCAACTGCTTCTCCCTTGATGTGAAACATGTCTTGCAGTTAAATGAGAGATAATATCATCAAGCATTTATTATGTACCTGCTGTGTGCCTCACACTGTGAAAAGTGCTAGACATACAAAGACAAAAACAAAACTGTCCTTGCCCTCAGGGAGTTTATATTCTAAAAGGGGAGATGACATCGATCTTGTGGTCCAAGACTCAGTCTTCCAAGAGTTCCAATAGAAGACAGGCCAAATGGGCCATGTTTGATCTTGAAGAGTCTAGGATCAGTGATACTGGGAAAAGACATTTACCCTATAGATCCCAAGAATGTGAGTTTCTGCAGGCTGATCTTTTCCCACCTTAAATTTAGCAATTATTAATATAAAGTGACTAATGTTTTTCCAACCTTTAAAAACTATCTTTGTAGTGTGGTACAGAAAGTGCCCTATAATAATAGTAACAGTCATGCTACACAGTACCTTACACATAGTAGGAACTTAATAAACCTTTGCTGTATTTAACAACAACAATAGTAACTTTCCCAGACTGCACTTTTAGGTTGGCAGAGTTCTTTATATAGTATCTAGTTACCAACCTTGTAAATGGTAAAATGTGGATATTATTATACTAAGTTCCAGTCTAATCCAATCTAGTCTACTGAGCCTAATTTAATCAAATGAGCATTTATTAATCAATCAAAATGCATTTATTAAGTGGCTGTTATGTGTCAGGTGCTGGGGATCCAAAGCAAAAGTAAAAACAGTCCCTGCCCTCAAGGAGCTTATAATCTACTTGGAAGACAAGAGGAACGCAAATAAGAACATATAGCAATATATCTATATACACATACACATATGCAGGTATATGTGTATTTGTATGTGTATATGTGTGTATCTATCTACACACATATATATATATATATATTATAAATAAGAGAAGTAGCCTGGGTGAACATCAGTTGCAAATACATTCATCACCTCCCCAGCTCCTCCAATGGCCTTGCTGACCACTGGGACAATTCTTTATCTGTTGATGGTGACCTGGTCCTCCCTGAGGAAATGTGCAGCACTTGGTCCAGAGCCTGGATTCTGAGGGGCTTGGATTTCCTCTTGGATAAGTCATAGGCGCAGCATCATGGGTCACCCCCAGGTACAAACCCTGATAAAGTTACCCCTACACCAGCTGTTCAACACTGTCCTAGGCTCTGGAGATGCAAAAACAAAATGAAAAATCATTTCTATCTTTAGGGATTTTATATTCTACTTTTTTGAGGGGGGGGTATTGTGGGGGCTCAGCATGTAAATAACTTATTAAACACAGGATGATTTAAAGAGGCAGAGAGTCTTACCAAGAAGGATCAGGAAGGGCTTTCTGTAGGAGGCAGAGCTTTTAAGGGGCACAGGTCTGAACAGATCATTACCTTATTTGAGAAGCTTCCCTGGGTCCCTACTGACTCCAAGGTAAGATACCAAATCTTCTTCTTAGCATGTTTCACCCTTCACAAATTCCAGCCTTCTTTTGCAGGTTCTCCCTCATGTTCTCTCTGCTCCATTCAGATTGGCTGACTGCCTGCCCCTTCTGTAGAAATGTCCTGCCCAGCCCCCTCTCTCCCTTCTTTTGGAATGCTGAGCCCTTTTTAAGGGTCAGACCATCTCCCAGGTGGGGCCTAGCATGATCTACCTGGCCAACCTCATTAAATTGCTTTAGATTTACTTGGTAAAAAATGTATTTATTTGTCTATGCAAATATTGTAGACTTTAAATAGAACATAAGCTCCATGGGGACATAGGGAGTTTCAGCATTTGTCTTTGTGACACACTCATGTGCTCAGGCACATAGTAGATGCAAGTTGAATTGAATTGAATTTGTTAATTAGTTGCTACTAACTCTTCCCTCCCTCAACATTGGAGTGAGTTGGGTAGGTTGCTTTGGACCATGGGGTACCATTTTATTGAAAAGGTAGATATTCTGATTTTGCCCTAAGTGGATGGTTATACGGCACTCACATTAACAATACCCTTATTTCTACATTCTCAGGGCTTTACAGAGGCACCTCCATCTCTTTCCCATTATCCCTCAGAAGCACACTCTCTTTCTATTAACTTTCTATGCCGTGGAACTTTCCATCTATTGTCCCATGGACCAGGGTGTGAAAATGAGGTGCAGAGAAGAAACATTATGGAGCTTTAAGTTCCCCTGCTCTCAGGTTTGACCCATTAGTCCAGGCTAACTCTGCCAAGAGTCCATAGGTACAAATATAGGGATGGGGGATTAGTTTTATAGATCATGGAACAAGTAGATGAGATTTATCTTCACTTTTCAATATTATCTCATTAAGAGAGGATAACGACTCAGCCCAGGTTAAAGTCATGGGGCTCAGAGTAGATTTACTACCGTTGACCACCTTGTCATCTCTTCAGATAAAATTATAAAACCAATCCACGTAGCTTTGTGTGCTCAAAAATGTCTCCATCACAGAGACCTTAGCTGGCCCTGGCCTCAAGATGGAAAACATGCCCAGTAAAGTTCTAATCTTGACCACAAGTTTCTTGAAAGAAGGTACTATTCTCTGCCTTATAACTCTAACATCTCCACTAATGGTCTGCAAATAGTTACCATTTAGGAAATGCCTGTGCAATTCAATTCAATCAGGATTTATCTAATGCCTACTATTTGCCAGACACTATAGAAATGTGAACATTAGCCACACCTGACATGTCACATAACATAGTGTATGTCATTGTCTGCAACATTTATTGACTGCATACAATCACTGAGGATGCAGAGAAATATAAGATGTGGTCCCAGCTCTAAGGGATTTTGTAATCTAATTGGAGAGGCAGGACAAATACATTAAAGCAGACGCAATTATGTTTTGTTGAGAGAGGTAGTTTCATGTAGTGACTAGAAAGCTGGCCTTGGATTTTAGGTAATCTGGGCTCGACACATATTGAGTGTGAGCAGGGACAAGTCACTTCAACTTTCTATGACCTAAATGAAACTTTAAGACTTTAAGTTGGTAAAGGGAATTGCCTCCTTGAAAGTTCTTGATACCAATCAAATCACAAATCCAGTTGATGCTTTGATGAATTGGTGAGGTGGCTACCCTTCATCCTGACACCTTGCCTCTGTGTACCATTGTCCTCCATGGACTCCTACAGGAAGAGTCCAAACACCACGTTGGGCTTTGGGCACTAGACCTTGTGTGGATTCTGATGGAGTTGAGCATCTGGCATTCTCTTGTTCTCATTGTGTGACTGTCTCACCTCCATTTGCAGTCATTCACTTCTCTTATAGTATTCTTTAGGACTTTCCTCCACAATCCATCACTGGTAACATGTCACAGAAGCACCTCACCATTGCCTTTTGGGTGACTCTCACCTTTAGTTCTTTGGAGGTAGCAATATTACGTGACTCGTATAACATCACTGAAATAAGACATATTGTATTCCCATGTAGGGGGAGTGGGATGGTGTGGGCAGAGGCAGAGTGCTAGGATGTTCTAGGGGAATGAACATTATCCTGCTTCCTCTTTCTCCCATGTGACATGCCATCTCCTGTCTCCAAGCTTTTGCCTTGGCTGTTTGCCATGTTTGGAATGCTCTCTCTCCCTCCCTTCCTCTGTCTCTTGGAATTCCTGGCCACCCTCAAGACTAAACTCAAATGGGGACTGTCAGTGCCTTTCTTTCTAAGGCTAGCTTCCATCAACTTTATGCATCTTCTGTTTCCCTCCTTACTTATATGTCGTTTCCCCAATTAAAACATAAGTTTCTTGAGGGACTACATTTTTTATTATCCTTAGAATCTAAAACAGTGGTTTGTTGAATTGGATTGAATGAGGAGACAGCAGATGTCCCTTGGTGCTGTTGCAGGAGACAGAGCCTGGGCTGAAAGGATAACTCATCTGATGTCCCCTAGCATGTCAGTGCAGGGCAGATTCCCAGGAGAATCAGCAACCTTGACTTTCTCATGCTGCCAGAGTCAGGTCTGCAGTGAAGTCCCTGAGGAAACAGAGCAGGTTGAGTGGTCTTAGTGGGAACATCCAGGACACTTTCCTTCTAGGCTAACTCTTAGTTCCCTGAGGGAGGTCACTTGTCTGTTCCATTAACCACTGAACAGTGGACTAACCCAGTAGTAACCTTCTTTAGGCTACGGGAAGGCTACCTGAATGCAGTCAACTCCCCATTATTCAGGGGTTGATTATCTGGATGGTGAATTTTTCATGCCCTTTGCTTCTATTGGATGGGCCATCTATGGAACCGGTCCGTTAATTGTGACATACAGATCTTAGACAGAGGAAAGACAAGCAAAAGCAATGAACTAATGCTCGAGTGGTGCTTTTGATCTATGGAGAAATTGAATGCTCACAATAATCCTAGGAAGTGGGTTGTCTTCATTTCACAGACGAGGAAACTGAGGCTCAGAGATTTAATGACTTTTCTGTCAGAACTCAGATATTCTGATTTCAAATCTACTGTTCTTCTTAATACCCAGCTCTGTCTTGTCAGAAGGGCTGGTTTACATTTTTTTTGGGGGGAAGATGGGAGAAGAAAGGAGGTCAAAACTATGGACAGAATGAGGATTGAGGCTGAATTGTAAACTTCCTTTTTCTATGTTCCTCCATCTCTCATGACACATCCTCCAGCAGTGTGGATGCAACTGTCTTTGGGGTCTCCCCCACTCTGCTAGGAACTTTCCTCAAATTCTCCTGACATTGGATACTAGTGGAACATCACTGAGACTTCTCATTGACCAACCTTCACCCTCACTGCTTGACCTGTTCATGGTCTCTTCTCATCGTCCATTTCTTTGACTACATCTTTGGCACCATATGCCACTGCCCATCCTTTGGAGATGGGGGATGGAGTGTTCCTTGGCTGGTGGCTCTGGAGCTTGCCCAGAATGAGGTCATGATGTGTCGTTGGAGGCCTTGGGATCCCATCTCACCTCTGAATGTCCATCTCATTCCCCTTCTCCTGGACTGAAGTATCCTTATCTTCCAAATGAGCTTGTGGGACTGGCTGGCCTCTGGCGGCCCTTCCATCTTCAAATCTATCATCCTCTCATCCCTGGAAAGCAATCACTTCTCTGAGCCTCTGTTTTCTCATCTGCAAAATGGAAGGAACAATAGCTGTAGTGCCTAATTCACAGTGTTGTCTGGATGATAAAAAAACGTGTACAAAGTCTTTGCAAACTTGGAAGCATTATACAGGGAATCCCACAAATCCCTGTATAAATGTCAAATTAAAAAACACACACACATAAATTCAGACCAACAAAGATACGTGATTCCTTTGTCCTTTCTAAAAGTGGGCAAAACTTTCTTTTTTAATTTGCAAACTATGTAACCCAAATCCAGGTGAAAACTGTTCTGGCTGGAAGTTTAGCTATATTACAAGATATTGGGCCAGGTGGAGAATAGGACTGGAAAACCTCGAAATGAACCCAAGTCCTTGCTTTGAGCAAAGTGGGGCTGATTTATAGAAGCCTGGCCTCTGCTGTTGGGCCTCTCTCTTTGAAGTTGGAGTGAAAACCCACAGGAATTGAAACTGGGGAAAAATGCTGTGTGCAGCCTCCCTTTCTGAAGTCCAAATGCCGAGCTATATCCCCTTCTGGTCATCTGGCGCTGCTTTGGAATAGCAACCTGGCCTAGAGTAGAGTGGAGAGACTGTTGATTTAACACATTGAATGGGGAGTAAAGAGAGCACCAGGTGTCAGTGGGTGGTGTGCTGGGCTGGGTGGTCTGACCTCTGGGGTTTGAGATCCAGCTTCGTCTTGGATCCAGTTAGAAGCTATAGGCTCTTGGCCTCTGCCTCATTTTCCCCATAAAGAAAATGGAAAAATTGATTCTGATTGTCTACTCGGGGGAGGCAGGAAAGTTGATTCGTAAACAGTCTGTGCAAACATAAAATGATCAGAGTTAGTAGGAAAGGAGGCTTGATTAGAGAGATGAAGAAAGCAGGGAAAGAGATGCCATTCAACATGGATTTATTTTGTATAACCTTGTTGCAAAGTACTGTGTGTTCAGGTAACTTTTAGCATTTGGGAAGATGACATGTCGCAGTTCAGTTCAATTCAATGTCCATTTAAAGGACCACAGTACCATAGATTTATAGTTGGATGGGACTGAGGTCCAGAGAGGTTAAAAGAGGTGCCCAGATTCACACAGAGAATAGGTGTCTAGAGGGGATATGGACCCAGGTCTTTTTGACTTCAAAGTCTATCTATGATGACATGTCAATCAGTCATTCAGTCAACTAGTATTTGTTAAGACTATGTTGTTCAAATTACTATATGTAGAGAAAATGTTCTTTTGGTGTGCAGATCTTAAAATGCTACATAAATCTGTTATGATGATCTTTCCTTCCCTTCCCCTCCCTCCCTCTTCCTTTTTTCCTCTTCCCTCCCCTCTTTTCCCTTCCTCTCCCTTCTATTTACTTCCCTTCCTTCCTCCCTCCTCTTCTTCCTTTTCTTCTTTTTCCTCCTCCTCCATCTTCTTCTTCCTTGTTCCCTTCTCCTCCTCCTTCTTTCTCTTCTCCTCCTCCTCCTTTCTCTTCTTCTTCCTTGTTCCCTTCTCTTCTCCTCCTCCTTTCTCTTCTTCTTCCTTGTTCCCTTCTCTTCTTCCTTCTTTCTCTCCTCCTCCTCCTTTCTCTTCTTCCTTGTTCCCTTCTCCTCCTCCTCCTTTCTCTTCTTCTCCTCCTCCTTTCTCTTTTTCTTCACCCTCTTCTTCTCCTTCTCCTCCTCCTCCTTCACAAAATTAGTTATTTTCCTTTGTTTCCCTACAGAGGCTTTGTAGGTACGTGAGTCTGTGTCAGCACAACAACAGCTGGCCAGTCACATTGCCTGCTTGTGGGAGTATCATTTCAATGGAGACAGGGAGCTAATAATCAATGGCATTTACACCAAGTTGGCCAAGTGCTTTGCAGACACCATGTTGCTGGAGCCTCGAAACTACCCTGTGAGCTTAGTTCTTCAGGTGTGGTTGTTCCCATTTTATAGACACTCAGAGAGGGCAAGTGACCTGCTGAGCGTGGCACAGCTGGGAAGTTCCAGAGGTGGTCTTTACACCCAGGCTTTCCTGCCTCCAGGTCCTGCATATGCCATCCTCTGCATTGTGCTGCCCTCTCCATGTGCTGCCATTTGTATCGTTAAAGTGTTCTCTGCATTTTATCCTTGACCTGGTTTTTGTCCTAGTTTCTAACTTATACCATCTAGGTTTTAGTTCTTTTAAGGAAAAAAAGTAATAAAAGCCGGCCGCCTGTGCTATGAGTAATATTAGAAAGGCTGTTTTGCTAAGGGAGTGAGTGAATACTGAAATACCTGGTTTTATATTTTTATATGGATTTGGCAAATGTGGTACAAAAGCAGCTAATATGATACCTGACCTGGTGTTAATGTCCAATGATAATTCCATATGGGCTCCACTACCACCTGCTACCTGTCAGGCTACACTTTTTTTGTGGTCTTTTTGGCACGAAAGCTGCATTAACTGTGACTATTTCTATTTATGGCAGAGAATGAGGCAAAGTGGTTTTCTCTTCTTCCACCTAAATTAGAGTTGGGACACAATTCTTTAAATAATCATCCTTCTCTTCAGTCTCTGGCTACCTCGGAGTCTCCAAACCCTCCGAGTTGTACTTTAAAGCACAACAAACCAACCCAAATGGTAAGGAATTACCCATTCCCTATCTCCCCCTGCCCCAAATCTCCAAGGGTTAACTGAAGCTGCTATTCAATGAAGAAAATCCATCAAAGGAATATAAATATTATTTCTAGGAATATAAACAGTAAAAAATAAAACAATAAAACCACAGCAAAAAAAACTCAGTTAAAACCACGAATTTGTTCATTGATTGCTTTATGGAAGCTTCTTCACAAAAGTGATCTCCATAGAAGTCTCCTATCATTTCCTGTCCCCCACACCCTCATCAGGGGATGTACTGAACTTGGCTAGGCAAAACTGAAGCAACCCCATTAGAAGCATAACCCCATCTAAAGATATCAACTGGTCTCAGAAAGACAGAATATTAAGATTTCTGAAATAAGGCTGGGGGTGTTGCAAAATTAGTTCTGTTGGAGCAGCACCCACCATCCTCAATTAACCCTTTGAGGATAATGATGCTCCAAGGGGTTTAGTGACTTACTCCAGGTCACCCAGGTAGTAAGTAAAAAAAGTGGGATGTGAGTTCGAGTCCTCTGACTTCAAATCCAGTGGCCTTTTCAATGTGCAAGACATGTCAATGTACAAGACAGTCAGTAAACTACTGCTTCTGGCAAGAAAGGAAGAATATGTGTTTGAAATTTAATGCTGTAGTCATTTACGTTTTTCATTGTATTTGACCGAAGAGAGTTGCCTTCATCCATATCTATAACCACTTCATACTTTTGCCTCTGCTTCTGTCAGCCTGAATTATTCCATATAAGTCTTCTCATTTTCCTCAACTTCTTCGTTTTCATCATTCCTTGGGCACGCAACAATATTTTATTACATTCACATGCCACGATTTGTCCAGTCATTCTCCAACTGATGAACACAGAATTTCTTCATACCTTTTCTCTGTTAGCAATGGTGGTACAGATGTGTATATGTATACATGTGCCTATATGCACATGTATGTATATATACATATGTGTATATATGTATACCTGCAAACAACATATAATGTATACTTATAATATATAAGTTATATATACATGATATATAACTTATAATAGACCAACTGCGGCAGCGTGAGGTAGGGGTAAACCTAGGGAATGAAACAAGGCTTCCCTTAACTAGATGACCTAACCAGGTCCATTCTAGGGTTCACTTCTGATCCTACCGCTACGGAAACACAGTCCTTAAGTCAAACACTTTATGGAAAGAAAAAACAACCTTTTACACCTTGGGTGGATTTGAGTTTAGCCATTGAACATTCCGTCGCTTTAGAAAAACACACTTCTGCACATTCCCGACCCTGGAGGAACTAGGTTTCATTTCTTAATCATTCACAAACGGAACACAGGGAGAGTGGAAGGGAAATACAGTCCATTAAAAATGATTTTCCTTGAAAGGCAAAGACATTATGAAAGATTTCCACAGCCCTTCACATTTTTGTAAGAAAATCGTTTCTAACCTCTCCTGGCTGTTATTATTGCAGCTGCTGCTGTGTTCCTTTTGAATAACTCCTAAAAGCACAGAAAGCTTCCTTTCCATTTTGCTCCTTAAAAATCTCCCAGAGCCACCAGCCTCCCCAGCTGGGGACTAAGGGGATGCTTGGGCTTTGAAATGCCATCCAAGCGACTCACTTTTCCAAGATGCCCAGTAATCACTGGTGGCCCAGAAATATAATTTCACTCCTTTCCAGGCACTCCGAAAAACATTCCTTCTACCATTCATTTTCTCACAGCAGTTTTGTGAGGTTGGTATTCCCAGTCTCATTTCCAGATGGGGAAACACTGGCAATGTAATTCAAGGTCAGTGTCTCAATAAAAGGAAGAGCTTCTGGACCATTAGAGCTTCTATCCCAAAGTAGGCTGGGCTTCCTTGACAGGTAGTGGCTTCCCCATTCCTGGAGGTCTCCAAACAGAGGTTGTTCATGAGAAGGTTGGACCATATGGTCTCACAGGTCCCTGGGATTCCAAGACAAAGAGAGAAAAAGAGCTATATTTCTAATGAGCACACAAGGAGCTCTCGGCCTCCTGGCCCCACTGAAAGGGTGATCCTCTCTCCAGCTTAACTCCCCCTCGACTTCCAAGCCAGTTCAGTTTTACTGATGGGCACATTAGGTCATTGGCACTGAGAATTTGTTTTCAGTGTCATAATAACTCAGGGAAAGCTTTATGTCATCTTGAATGGATGATATTTCTTGTGTACAAAATCATTATACGTTGTGTGTGTGTGTGTGTGTGTGTGTGTGTGTGTGTGGGTGTGTGTACAGTAGAGGGGACAGGGAGAAGGGAACGATCAGTTCCAGACACCACATTACTGTGCAGAGCAATTCTTGTAGCCATGAATGTCCAAGGAATATTTATTATACTACTGCATGATCGAATAGATAGACGTGGAGTCAGTAAAATCAGAATTTAAGTCCTTTCCATAGACACTAGCTAGGTGACCCTGGGTAAGTCACTTGCACTCTTGAGGGCCTTGGTTTCCTTATCTGTAAAAGGAAGGGTCTCAAAGTCCTCTTCCAGCTCTATGATATGATGCCCTGGGCTAATTACTGAGGCTATAAGGACAAAAATGAAACAGCCTCTGTCTTCATGGGCTTGTCATTTACTGGGGGAGGCAATACGGCAAGGTAAGCAAATTCAAGGCAACATGGTGGCTGAGGGTGCATTGATTGCTAGGGAAATCAGGGAAGGCTTCCAGGAGGAGGGCTAGGCAGGGACATGCAAATACAAGAGTGAACCAGTCCTTGCCTTCTAAGGGTGGATGGAACAGGTAAAGAGATGAGCATAATAAAGCTTAGAGGAGGAGAGAGGTAAGGAGATCCCCTAGACATAGAGTCCTTTGTACATTTGAGGTGAGTGAGTGAAGCATTGGTGATGCATCTGTGTGGGAGAATAAACGATGTGCTAGCCTTTGAGGTAGGAACACCCAAGTCTTAGTTTCTTCATCTGTACAATGGGGATAATCATAGCATCTACCTCATAGAGTTGCTGTGAGTACAAATGAAATAATGAGCTCTCCTCCCATTCACCTCCTTCGCTTCCTTTTCCCCTTCCTTCTTCTTGTCATCATTATTATTCCTTCTGCCACCAATTGCTTCTTGCACGTCTCCCAGACTCCAAGCAGATCCCTGACCTGGCCCAAATCTGTTCCTCCTTCTCTTGTCCGAACCTGGAGCTGTGGCTGGTTCCTTTAGGGGGGTCAAACAGAAGTTGCCTGCTGGGTCTCTGAAGCTCTGTAATCCCCCTCCCCTTCACACGCACAGTCACATATGTTTCTCTGAGACTCTCCAGCATTACAGAGGGACCCTTCAGTCGTGATGATTACGGAATGGATACAATCCTGATGGAGCTTAATTGTTTCCACTAGATGGATCTCGGGTGTTCTTTGGCAGCCAAAACGAAAATGATTCCAAATACCATCAAAGGGGCTTATGAGCACCCAGCATGTTCGCCGGCGTTCGGTATTGACGCTGGGGTGTTAATATCATTATATCTCCTGGTACAACATACGTTGACTCTAATCCTTTCCTGTCTCTATGATCTTGGGAGATCCGGCGGGCGGGGAGGCCCCACAGAAAACCCTGCCACAAGGAGACAAAGGCAGCGTTCAGCCTCATCTCTGCTGTACTTTGGTAGCGGCTTTGAATAGTGTCTTCAGACGGGCTCCTCTCTCAGGCCGGTCTCCTGCATCTTCCGCCATAGTCAGAGTTGGGGCGCCAGGAGGCAACATCAAACATACCTTTTCACACATGGTCTTTCCAGATTTTTTTTAACACTTACTTAGCAGTTTATAGAAGGAAGTGAATGATCTTCTCAAGCTGCTTACAAATTAAAAAAAAATCTGCTCTTATTAATTATGCAGGATTAGTCTAATTATAATTCAGCAAATTAATTAGCGACAGAAGGTGTTCTGAAACATTGGAGTACATTTGCATGTTAAATGGAGAGGCTAGTCCGTAATGTATGTAAATTTATGCATGGCTTCAGAGTTTAATTTAAAAATTTGCAGCTGCATATGGTATGGGAGCAGGTGAAAAGTCAGTTTTGCTTTAATGATGCTCAGAAACATTGGAGGGTGTCCTGTCTGCGCCCGAGAGAACGCCCCCCATATCTGCTCATCTCGAGATCTGTCAGAAGGATATAATATAGTCCCCTCCCCCTTCTAGCTCCGGCTCAAGGTCATTAGTGAGTGGACCCATAGGTGCCATAGGTGTGAATCCGCAAGCTGCAGAGATCGAAGAGGAGATGGCGGCCATTCGACTTGATTGGCCACTCTCCCCAGTGGTTGCTTAGGGAAGCATCAGTTCAACCAACGACCAGAGATAGTTTGGGGAGGCTGAATAGGCTTGGCAAGACCGAGGGCTGTGCAAACCAGGACTCACTTTGGGTCTGACTGATATAGATTGTGGCAGGTGGAAAAGACTGGTCCAACCTTGATTCCTGCTTCACATAGTCACATTTGCAGTTCATGTCAATTTCCCCGAGTCGTGGGAAAGTTATTACCGAGTTATGAATTAATGGGAGGGGAGAGAGTTTTACACGTTGGCCCCTACCATCTGGCAAAACAGTAAAACCAGCGGACCAGGCAGAAGCAAAGGGTCCTTGGTGTAATCGGTGTTCACTGCTCAGCCTAGCATAGATCCACATTGTGGGGAGGGAAGAAAAATCGAGGATGGGGAGGTGGGTTGGAGGGGGGATGGTGGAGGGGAGGAAATACTTAAGTCAAGGAATCATTAGGCTGATGACTAAGAAAATAACTTCATTTCTTCCTGACACAAGGGTAGCCAGAGGTGCTGTTTCCCTGGAAATCTCTTGAAATGATCCGTCCTCACAGAGAATGTTCCAGATGGAAGGAACTGGTGGGGTCATTCAGGTCAAACCCCTCACTTTACAGACTAGGAAACTGAGGCTGGGGGGAGGGTCATGAAGTCGGTCCATTGTGTATCTTAATCTCCCTAGAAGAGCTTTAATTAACCCGGGGGGCTCCTAGATCTTTGCTCCAGGGTGACAACTTAGGGAGAGGAGCATACTTCCTCTATGACACAAACCTTTCCTCCCTCTGATTTCACCTCAAAAACTCCCTTCCTTCTTTGGGCTCTCCCCGCCCCTAATCAGGTTTTCTTCCTGATAGACCAGCTTCTAATGCCTCCCCCCTCGCGAATGCTGCATATGTTTTATGTATAACTATGTAAAAATCTAACCATTTTGAGGGCAGGGACTTTTCACAATTGTCTCTGCATCTCCATTGGCTAGCACAAGGAGTGACACTTAGTAGGTGCTGAATAGATGCTTGTTGATTGACTGAAGGATTATGCCTCCTTTCCTGGCGTGGGGATATCCGAGGTCTAACAGCCTTCTTCATTTCCTGCCACTACCTTCCACTCCTCAGCTGTTTTTGCCTGATGTGAAAATATTCCTACTTAGAGCTTTGCTCTTCTGTCTCAGTGCCCCAAACAGGAATGGCAGGAAGGGGCAGAGAGGAAGGAGGTTATTTTAAAAAACAAAAAAGGTAAAATGCTTCTCGATGCATGAGTATCTCAAAAGACTGTCTTTAGAACAATTGCAATGAAAAACACGGTATTTGGTGCCTTGGCTCATTTCCATTCCAGCCCAGAAGTGTTGGACGACAATTTTCACTAATGGTGTCAGATTTTCATCCGAGTGCAAAAACAAAGAGTTTTCCTCAGAGAGCTTTGTCCAGGGGGCCTCGGAGGCAGCCGGAGGAGTCCAAAGGCAATAGAAGTACCTGAACACCAAACTCCAGTTTGGACCCCAGACCGGAGGGGTTTTGTTGGCCAGAAATCAGCAAAGGATCCAAGCGACCCTCTTGTCTCTGCCCCTTGGCTGCGGTTTCTAGACGATGGTAGGACCTTTGAACAGCAGGAAATGTCCACTTCAGAAGCCATGCTAAAGGGAGCTCACTGGGGGATGGAGACTGTGTGCGCAGGGGAGGCACAGCCTCCCTTCCCCAGTGGGGAAAGCAGGATGCGGCGCCTACGAGCGCACAGCAGGCATTGCTCGGGTGGTGGGGGCAGTGTTTATGCTAATGAAGGACCCGTGGCCAAACACAAATGCCATTTTTTTTTTTTTTTTAGAAATTTGTAACTCAGCCAAAGGAAAAATGAGGCCTGGGGCTACAATCTCATACATGTGTATTATCCACTGGGAGCGAATTCTGAGTGTGTGTATGCACGAGCCCGCTCACATGCGCCTACACATGGGTTTCTTTCTTTTTTTGGTCATTGTCTCCTCAGGGCCTATGACTATGCTTGGCACAAGGCTGGGGTTTAAGAAATGCATGTGGAGGGATTGATTTTTTCAGGGCATTTTCTTCATCTCACCCTTCATATCAGAAGGGGGCTATGTTGCATCTTTCCCTCTCCACTGCAAAATTGTTTTGGGGGATGCTGTATCTATTTCTGTTCATGTTTTGTCCCTCATTAGAATGTAAGGTTCTTGAGGGAGAAGAATGTTCTGCTTTTTTGGTTTGTTTCCCCAGCCCTTAGCGTAGTGCTTGGAACGTAAGTGTTTGTTGACTGACTCGTCTTCCAAGATCTCTGCTGTGCCGATCATCAGCCCCAGAATCTTCAGCTTGTTGCATTAGAGCCGGAGGAGACTTCACAAGTCATGAATTCAATTCTCTTTGGCTTTCTTCTGTGTGTGTGTGTGTATATATGTAATGTCTTTGTTATTTTCTCCATGAGAATTCCTACTCACAATATCCTTGGGGGTATAGATTGAGTCATTCCTTGAATCTTTATCCCCCATGGCCAGTGTAATGCCTCACACACAGTAGGGATTTAATAAGTACTTGTTAAATAATTATCGATGATTGATAGTACAAAGTTGCACATTTACAGATGAGGAACATAGGCTTAGAGAAAGCCAAGCACAGCAGCTAGGGGGCACCATAGTGCACAGAGCACTAGACTTGGAATCAGGAAGAGCTGAGTTCAAATGCTGCCTTAGACACTTGCTAACTGTGTGATCCAGGACAAGTCACTTAACCTCTGTTTGCCTCAGTTTTGTCATCTACAAAATGGGACTAATCGCACCCAATTCTCTGTTTTGAGTATCAAATGTAGTAGTTGTAAAGCTTAGCACAGTGTCCATCGCATAGTAAACATCATCTATGTCAGATATTAATGATTATTACTACTATTAATTGTAAAGTGCTTAGCACAATGCCTGGAACAAGTGCTAGCTATTATTTTTATTGTTGTCCTTATTATTAGAGAAGTTAAATGACTTGCTCAAGGTCACCCAGGTAAGTGACAGTTGGCAGGATTTGAACTCAGATTCTTATGCTTAAGCCAGTGTGTTTTCCATTGTCAATCCTCAGAGAGCTGGACTTAAACTGGGATTGGATTTCATTTCTGACACTGTGCTGTGACTCTGAGCATGTCTCATCGCTTTTCTGAGACTCAGTTTTCTTATCTATAAAATGGGGATATTACAAAACAGCTCCTCACAGTGTGACTGTAAGGATGCAATTAGATCATTTCTGTATACTGCTTTCCAACCTTAAAGCTTAGGTATTTATTACTTTTTTGAGGAGGGGGGGGAATTGACCAGACTTATGATTTCATTGGCATAGGGAACTCCCAATGAGGAAATTCCAGCTACTAATGCAGCTTTCCCTGCGTTTACTGGACCTATGAGCTTTGGCTATGGTCCAGTGTTACTCTTTGCCGTGAGGAATTGGGATACACTCTGGGAGAAGGGGAAGATGAGGTGCACACATGCAATTGCATCTGTAAATTCCATACAACGTGTGAGAAATTCATTCATATGCATGTGGTTGCAACTGTCGATTCCATATCATTCTGAAGCTCTGAGGTAGGCTGGGTTACCTTTTGAGACCCAGAGTTCCCTGGGGCTTTGAAAGGTGAAATAATCGTCCAGGTCTAGGTCAGTTTGTGTCACAGGCAAAACTTGAACTCTGGTCTTCCTGACCTTGAGGTTTCTCCCCTATCCATTGCACCATATTGTCTCTGACTCTAAAAATGGCAGCTGTTATTATGACTACCCCTGGTGTGATTCACTGGTGTAAAAAAACTTTATCTGGAAGATGAATCAGAGAGATCATTGGTGTAGACATGAGCAGATAGACTTGGAGTGGGAGCAATTCTTCCTCTGACACCACTTTATTTTGAAAACATTTTGTTGTTGTTGCTATTGAGGAGGGGGGGGCAGGGGAATTCGTGGGAGCAGTTTTGAAATAATCCAGAAAACGATTGAACTTTTAATGATGATGTAGTGGATGGAGGGCTGTATCTGAAGTCAGGTCAGTCTGGGTTAACTCTAGCTGTGTGATTTTGGGTAGGTCTTGAATTTCTTTGAGACACAAAGATAATTATAGCCACTTAAAATATGCTTTATGGAGGGAGTTCCCTGCTCTGGGGCATCCCAAATCACCAAAGTCACAGATTTTTTTTTAATGTATCAGGCATTTGAACACAGAGGTGTGCTAGAGCTAGCTTCTACAGGGAGAGCTGATTGTTAAATTTTTGGTGTGAGCATCAACATCCCAGAAATCAGCCAATGCTAGAAATCAGGGTTTGATTTGTTGTTTTGTAGATTGTCTAGAGTTAAGAAAGTGATGGAGAAAATGTTAATAACAGGTTCAATTTAAAGGTGTGTCATAGCACTTTACACAGTGCCTGGTACATAGTAAGCAATCAATAAATGTTGATTTATTGATTATGGGTCCATTTCCCCCTCCCCCCCCAGACCCAGTAGGTAAATAGTTTCCAGTAGTTCTGCTGTTTGGACAAATTAGATGTTCTAAAGAACCCCAGAAAACATAGGGAAAATGAACTTGAAAGAATACATAGTTCATTTGCTGCAGATTTGATTATAATCATAGGACTGCATACATGGTAGGCTTTGAGGTGGAACATGCCCTAGTACTGATAGGCTTGAACTGGGATGAGCCAGCCTCTTTGAACATAGCCTTGTATTGATTCTTTACAACTTTTGTCTCATTTGATCCCTCCACACAATAATTCTGCAAGGTAGGGTCCATCATTATCTCCATTTCATAGAACAGAATCTGAAGCAAACACAGGTTAAGTGACTTGCCCAAAGTCACACAGCTGAGGCTGGATTTGAACTCAAGTTTTCCTGACTCTTGAAGCCTTTCATAGTTTGACTCTGGCTTACCCTCCTGTATTTATTTTATATTCTTCCCTTTTGTGTTCTTTATGTCCCTTCCACACTGGACTCCTTGTTTTGAACTGAACTTGGCACATTCTGGTCTGCCTATATGCATGGCATGAGCTTACTTCCCCCTCTGAGAAGCCTTGCTTCCTTTAAGGCTCAGCACCAGGGGGCCTCTTTCTGCCTGAGGACTTTCCTCATGCCCTTGGTTGTCCATGCTTTCTTTTTAGTCTAATGATCTCCTGCTTCCTTACCTATATGAACATGCTATCTCCATAGGTAAGGGGGAGCTCCTTCACTGAAGGGATGTTTTTCTCTTCCTATCTCAGCATTCATCACAGTGCCTAGCACTTAGCAAGCAATTACTAAACATTTATGGAGTTGAATAATCTATGTTAAATGATCGAAAAACTTTAAGGGCTAGATGTATCATTATTATTAATTGAAAAGCTTTGCTTTGGGGCAGGTAGGTGGCACAGTGAATAGAGCATGGGCCCTGGAGTCAGGAGGACCTGAGTTCAAATCTGGCCTCAGACACTTAACACAAAAACTAGCCATGTGACCTTGGGCAAGTCACTTAACCCCAATTGCTTTTTGAAAAAAAGAAAAGCTTTGCTTTGATGATGACTCTTGAAATTATTTGCTAATTTAAAAATGAGTTTTTTTTTTTTAAAAAAGAAAGTTCCTTTATTTCAGAGAGCAGGGAAGAGAAAGAGGGAGGGATAGAATTCAGAGCTCAAAACTTAATAAAAAAGAGTATTAAAATGTTTTTACATGTAATTGGGGAAAATATTATTAAAAATAAATTCCTTTTGATTTTACATCATTCAATTCATGAACAAGTATTTTCTGAGCTTCTACTATGTTCCAGGCACTGTGCTAGATTTATACAGAATAAAATAATCCCTCTGAAAAGAAAAAAAAAAGTAATCCCTGCCCCCATCATTTATCAACTTCTATTTCCCCTCCCCTTCCTCCCTCTCTTGCAAAATTGAGCCCTCCCTTGTTACAAAAAAAAAATAGTTAAATACAAATGCCTGATCCTATTTGGTAGCCCCCCACCCACTAGAAGTGGGGGAGCATGTACCTCATCTGTTCTCTGGAAATGTGATGTTTTTTTTCTGCAGTTATTCCTAGTTTGGCTTCTTTTCAGCCACCTTTTCATTCCCATGGCTGTAGTCCTTGGGTCCATTGTTCTGCTGGCTAATGTTTCACCTCATCCTGTCATACTTTGAATTCCTTACTTCTCACCCTTCCCTCCTTGCTCACAGGAGGACAAATGGCTCCCACTTCACCTAGGTCCACTTTGGCACTTCTGTGCAGACCTTCTCAACTTTCTCTGGGCCTCAGTTTCCACACCTGTGTGATGAGGGGTCTGTATGACAGTGCCTATAATGATCTTCCAACTCTAGGCTTCTAATCTCTGCTCCCATCACCAGCTAACAGAGCTGGGCTCTCTCTGCCACATCATCAGGGCCTTCCAGGAGGGAGCTGTCCCCCAAAGGACTCTGTATCAGAAGCGGGGTTCTCACTAGGCGTGGGCAGAGTAGGCAAGTACCCAGGGCAGAATGCCTGGGGGGAGTTCGATGAGCCACATTTCTTAATATGACTTATTATAAAGGCATGCATTTGGAATGCCGATAAATCCCTTGACAGGCCCGCCTGGATTTTGTGAGAAGTCAAGTCCCAGGCATTCCCTTGAAGGCTCAAAGTGTCAGTTAACACACAGCAACTTCCAAACCTTGCCTGCGGCTCTGATCAGAACAGAGGGAGGTTTTCCTTCTTGGTTTTTGTTGTTGATTTGTTTTGCCTAAATATGAACTACTTTTTTTTTTCTCAATTTCCAGTCAGAAGGGAGATGAGGTTTGGTGGCCACACTCATAGAAAAAAAAAGCAGTGAATGTTATCTGTTAGTCACTTACTGCATAAACATTTATTAAGCACTGTGTACTGGGCTGGGGATACAAAAGGAAAATAAAAAGATCTGTAGGCTTAATTCTAGACTGGGGGACTTCGAAGGAGGGGATGATAAACTGAGATAAAACATAGCCCCCATTTTAATAGTTCACAGAATATTAAATATAGAATAATAAATAATAATAATAATAGCAGAGAGTGACTTGCCCCTGGGTAATTTCAAACTAGTATGAGTCTAATGATAACATTACATAATGTAACAAATAATATATGTATAACAGTACCTTAAGTTTGGTGACCTGAGTTGGTCTTATCTCATAGTGGGTATGGCATTGGGCTTGGAGTCAGGCTGACCTGGGCTTACATCCTGCTTTTGACTCTCGGTGCCTGTGTGATTCAGGATCACTTCTCTGTGACTTGGTCTCCCAATTTGTAAAATGAAGTTGGTCTCCATGGTCACTGGGGTTCCTTCTAGCTCTATGTGAACCTCAAAAGACCAGTGATACCTGGCCCATAATAGGCACCTAATAAATGTTTATTGATTGACTGATTGTCTTGTGAACATCAAATTCTAGAATCATAGGAAAGAACTTTTCAAAAGTTAACACACAATGGTGTTGTGGTGTCATGGATTAGTGCTGAGTCAGGACAGGACTTTTAGTGCCCTGCTAAAAGTGGCCAAAAGCCTGCCAGGGTCAGGAGACTTTTGCTCTCAGGTGACTCAGTTTCCCCTGAACAAAAGAAACCTGCTGGGTCATACTTCCGATAACCCTTGGGTCTGCCTCTTTCAAATGCCCTTATCATGTAATAATACAGAATCATCATAACACAGCTATCATTAACTGTGCCTGGAAGACAGGGTGCTGGAGTGGTCAGAGCACTGAATGGCACCCAGAGCCAAGGAAACTGGGTTTCAAATCCTTTATTTCCTATCTGTGTGACCCTAACCAAGTCACTTAACCTCTCTGGGCCTCCATCCCCTCTGGGCTCTACCTAGTTCATTGTTTAAGCTGCCACCTGAACCAGGAACTTCCCTTAGTGCCTGGGGGCTCCTCACCCTGGAACATCCATTCCACTGTGCTCATTGGCAGCCATAAAATCTAACCCCTTCATTTTACAGATGAGAAAACAGAAGCCCAGACAGTATAAATGACTTGTCCAGGGTCACACAGATGGGTTTCAAACCCAGGTCTTCCTGACTCTAAGCTCAGTGCCCTATCCACTGTACCACACTGCCTCTCATTTCACCCTCATTATTGTGACTTTAAGAGCACACAAAGTTCCTCCTCCATCATCACTGGGACTCAGCTGATTGGAACTTAGTGCTAATTAGATTGTTTTCAAGCACTTAGCCCCCTTCCATTTTCCTACAAACAATTACCATGCAGATCACAAATATGCCTCATCTGTTCCTTCCAAGGCAGGGAGGGCACACAGCACAGTGGCCCTCCCTCATTAGCCCTTCCCTTGCATCGTTGCTGAGACTGACAAATGCTCATGCCATGCTTTTTGAGGAAGGCTCCCTGACCCCAGACCATCCCTGAGTGCTACAGACTGGCCTTCTGCCCAGTGAGCCTGGAAAGCAAACTTTAAGGGAGCCTGACACTTTTCCAAGCCAATGAAAGAGATTCTACAAACATCAATTAAGCGCCTATTGTGTGCAATACCCTGGGCTCATTTCTGGGGGAGATAAACGGTTTCTATTTGTCAATACGAACAATATTACAAAATCAGAACATTAGGGAGTGAAAAAACCAAGCACTGAGTTAGAGAGAGTTAGAGAGAGAAGGCAAAGGGCTTTTATAAAGCTGACACTCTGAGTGAGTCATGGTAGAGGAAAGTCAAAATTCAGCAAGTGAAGAGAGGGAGGGAAGACATTTGGTCACAGAGAATCTAATCTCAGTTTAATTCATCAAGCATTTACTAAGGATCCACTGTGTGCCAGGGATTTTCTAGGTGCTAGGGGAACAAAGGCAAAAACTGAAATAACTCATGCCCTCAAGAAGTCTGTATTCTGTTGAGAGAAAGAGTAACACATACATAGAAAACGAATTACAAAATATATATAAAGTAATATCCGGTGGAGGGCACAGGTCTAATAGAAAGAGAAATTTATTAATGACACAGCAAGAGTTCCAGAAGGCACAATGGAAGGGTAGGCTTGACTTGGATGTGTACCCAGGAGGGACGGTACCAACTCGAATGTATATGAGAGGCAAGGGGGGTAGGTGTCAGGGAAGAAAGCATCAGCCTAGGTGTCTTACAACTCCAAATCACCGGTTTTGTGAAGAGAGCAGGAAGGAAATACATTCTTTCTTTCTCCCTTGGAGCAAAGGATTTGGATTGGATGAGCAACTGCCTAGAGATGAGAGATCTCAGTTCATATTTTCTTGGTGATGGGGGAAGGTAGAAATATCTCTTACTTACTTTTGTTATTTTTAGTGCCTTAAAGAGCTTGTGGATGGCACTGGTGTGGTAGAGAATAAATTTTATTGAGTTGAGAATCGGAGGACATGGGTTCAGATCCTGACTCAGCCAGTTGCTAACTGTGTGATCTAGGGCATTCCCTTCAATGCTATGATTATCAGTTTCTTTATCTGTAAAATAAGAGTTTAGACTGGATGGACCCTAAGCTTTCCTTGTAGTTCTAAACTTATGCTGTTGTGCCATACGATCGAAATTTTGTGACCCTTCTACACCATCTCGTCCTGTGCAAATCTTGTCAAGTCAACATCAAGTCACAAGCATTTAGTAAGAGCCTACTGTGAGCCAGGCACAGTGCTAATCTTTGGCTATACAAAGAAAGTTGAAAGAAAGTCCTTGCTCTCAAGGAATTCACAGACTAATAGGGAAGGCAACATGAAAACACTTTATACAAATGAACTCTATAGGAGATAAACAGGAAGACCAACAGAAAGAAGGTAGCAGAATTAGGAGCATTTGGGAAAGGCTTCTTGTAAAAGAGGGGATTTTAGTTGAAAGAAGCCAGGAAGAGGAGGCAAGGAGGGAGAGCATTCCAGCTATGGGGGCCAACCAAAGAAAATGGGGAATGGAGTCTCTTGTGTGGGGTGGGCATCCTTAGATTTCAGAATATTGGGAGAGGAATCAGGTGTATGGCAACTGGGGTGATAGGAAGGGGCTTTTGAAAGGCTTGTTTTCCAACCAATCATCCATTAGGAGATCTACCAGGGTACCAGGGGCTTTCCTCTGGTTATTTTAGTACTCAAGGCAGCCTGGTGGCTCAGTGGAGGGTCAGCAAGTCAATAAATATTTATTATGTGTCAGGCACTGTACTAAATTCTAGAGATACAGAAGAAGGCAAAAATTTGTCTCTGCCCTTAAGGAGCGCACAATCTGAGAGATGAGTGGAACATTGCAGTTAGTTCAGATCCAGCATCAGATACTTACTGTGTGGTGTGGCCAGGCCAAGTGAAGAGAGGGAGGGAAGACATTTGGTCACAGAGAATCTAATCTCAGTTTAATTCAACAAGCATTGTTGAATTAAATAATTATTAATTAAATAATTATATAAGGAATTAAATAAATCAACTGCCTCAGTTTCCTCATCTGTGAAATGTGGGTAATAATAGCACTTACTTCCTAGGGTGTTGTAAGGATTAAATGAGATAATCATTTGTAAAGTGTTTTGTAAACCTTAAAATCCTACGTAAATGCTGGCTATTATATAGGAGAGTAAGATTCTAAAGATACAGCAATATTTCTTTTCTAGTCTTTTACTTATTTGTTCCATTTTAATTCTTACAAAATAAATGATATTAAAAAAAATCCTGCCATTAGGCATCTGATTGAAACTGATTAGTGCAAAGATGTTCAGGTTTTCTTCACTCCCTTTCCTCTCGAGCCTTGTTGTTTGTATTAGGCATGCAATGATGCTTTGCTCTGGAGATGATCTCATGCCCTGTGGTGCCAGGATGCTCTGGGAGGAGAGAAGAGCAGGACAGAATCTTGACCTCTCAGAACTTCCTCATTTTTGCAGATGAGAGTCACAGCCTTCACATGGCCCAGAGACTCCAGGGCTTTTAATATCCGGGGTTGGGACATAAGAACTCAACAGACTCCTTAAGGGCTCAAGGCAAAGTCCCACTCATTCCTGTCTTTGGCCGACAGCCTGCCAGGGACTCTGTTGGGATTCCGCTGGGAAGTCACTTACAGGAAATGATATGTGTAATTTCCACTTTTATTGGTTCAAGTGGGAAACAGGAGGCTTAGCCTAGGCAAGAAGGGGAGATGTTGTATAGTACATTGCTGGTCTTGGAATCTGAAGAGTGGGGGACAACTTTCCCTCTTTCATATGCAGACTGTGGAACCCTGAGAGCTCATCATTCTCTGCTCTAGGCAACTCTCTTTGGGAATAAATTTCAGAGAAGGGGTTGATATGAATGGATAGAGGGAGCTTCCCCACTGGGAGTTCTGAATGCCAATGAAATCACAAAAGAGCCCAAGAAAATCCATGACTGGTTGGAAGTTCTGTTCTTGAATATTTTGCGGCCCTAAAAACAGGAAAGGGAGGATTTGAAGGACACCAGTGTATTCACCAAACTATGACTCCTTAGTCTGAATGATCCCTTCAGGAAATGGGATGAGAGAAGAATTGGAGGAAAAGAGGCGGTCCTCATTTCAGTCAGGAATAAGGAAGTCATAGTCTTATACTGTGCTGTGGTCATTCATGAGTGAAGAATCGCTTTCAATACTGATTGTTGAATTTGTGGAAGGGTTTTTTTAAGCTGGGAGGGTCCAGAGGAAGGCGAGTTAGGTGACAAGATGATGGAGCCCCTTGAATGCCATGTGAAGATTGGTTGAAGGGATGAAGGATGTTTAGCATGGAGAATAAATGTAGGTGAGTGCAGAGCAGTGCAAAGAGTGACTCTGGAGTTGTTGGCCATGGATTCCCACTCAGCCTCTGCCATTCGCTGTCTATGTGACCTGGGGGAGTCATGTCAATTCTCTGTGCCTCAGTTTCCTGCTGTAAAATGAAGAGATTGGATTCAGTGATACTTGAGTTCCCCTTCTAGCTCTAGATCTGTGACCTTGTGTCATCAATGAGACCACAAGCATTTATTAAGGATTCTCTTAGTGCTGAGCCCCAGGGTTAACAAACAAAAGCAAAAACACGATGTGAGGGACATGATGACTATCTTCAAATAGCTGAAGTGACTCCATATTGAAGAGTGGACTGGAACCAATCTGGGCTCCCAAGGGTAGAATGAGGGGCTCCAGGTGGGTGTAAGAGATCTGGCAAGTAAAAACTTCCTAAAGCTTAGAGTTCTCCCAAAGTAGAATAAGCTACCTTGGGATGGAGATGGTGGACCTCCCTCTCCATGGAAGTATTCAAACAAAGACCACTTGTTGGGTCTACCATAGTGGGGATTCTTATTCAGGCATGAGTTAGACTCAACAGCTACCAAGTCTCTCCAAACTCTGAAAATGTACATTTCTATGAAGTATAGGGTAAAAAAAGAGAACAGAATATGGGTCACCCAACTTTTGATCCAATCATATTTGATAAAGGCTACTAATATGGGTACATAGAATGTAAGTATTGTCTCTTTTAATTCATAGTGACATCAGTGGGGTTGGAAGAAGAAGTCTTAACACAAGAGTGGGATGTGAATTGAAATTCTAAAAAATCAGTCTCACAAGTACGACCTTGGGGAAATGAGGCTGAATACCAGTTCACTGGGAAAAGACTGGAGGGATGGAGTGGACTGTGAACTCAACATAAGTCAGCAAAGTGTCATGGAGGTCAAGGAAGCCATTACCATTTTAAGCCATGTAGGAAGAAAGGTGTATGTGTGTTCAGATGAGGCTGATGATAGACCCCCTGGACTTCATTCTGGCCAGATCATATCTGTCATCTTGGCAGGGCTTTGGGTTCATACCACGTAAGGACTGGGTGACTCTATAACTTTGCAGTGGCTTTCCACCATGGCTGGAATGAATGCCCTCCCCATGGCTACCTCAGGGGATTGTCATTATGGACCTTTGCTTCCAGAGACAGAGGGAACTCTCAAGGGAAGAAGCCCCCCACCCCACTACCAGCATGGCTTAGCTCCTCTGTAACTTAAAGTCTTAGAAAGCTGCCTAGGGGAGTAAGTAGTTAAGGAACCAGTTCAGGGCCACACGGCCAGTATGAGGCTTAATGCTCATGTTCTCCCTCTATTGATTATCTCCAATTCATCCTGTATGCATCTTGTTTGTGTATAGTTTTTGTATCTTGTCTCCACCAATGGACTGAGCTCCTTGAGATCAGGGACTGTCTTTGTACACCTAAGCCTAAACACAGTACCTGCTACATGATTTGTTATTGTACCATTGTTTCAGTCGTGTCCAGCTCTTCCTGACCCCCTTTGGGGTTTTCTTGACAAAGATACTAGAATAGTTTGCCATTTGACAGATGAGGAAACTGAGGCAAATAGGGTTAAGTGACTTGCCCAGGGTCACACAGCTAGGAAGTGTCTGGAGTTGGATTTGAACTCAGGAAAAAGAGTCTTCTTTACTCTAGGTGCAACCTCCATCTCCTGTACCCTGGTACATAATAGGCATTTAATAGATGCTTATTGATTGATCGGTGTGTCCGCTGTGTGACTTGAACTCAGGTCTCCTTGACTTTGAGAAGAGTGCCCTAGTTACTCCACTGTGGCTTCTATTGTTTCTCTTGAATGTCAGCTCAAACGCCAGATTTGACACCAAACCCCCTTGACCACCCTGCTGCTAGAGTCTGCTCCTCCCCAATCATCTTCTGCTCTGTGTGTATTTGGGCTGGCTAGGGCGTCTCCCCTCACTAGATTCTAAGCTTCTCACAGGCGAGAGTTCTTTTACTTATCACTTCATTCCCAGGTCACAGCGCCTGTCATACAGTAAGCACTTAATCAATGCTTAGTACTTGATTAAGAATGCTCAGGTGTGTGGATGGGATAGCCAGCTGTCTTCAAGGACTTGAAGGACATGCCAAATCGGGATTAAATGTATTCTTCCTTCTCTGTAGGGGACAGAACAAGTGTTTATATGGTGCCTCCTATATGCCAAGGACTGTGCAAAGTGCTTTACAAATATCCCATTTGACCCTTACAACAACTGTAAAGTAGGTACTATTTTTATCAACAGTCTTACAGTTGAGGAAACTGAGGAAAGCTGAGGTTAAAGTGACTTGCCCAGCTAGTAAGTGTCTAAGGTCAGATTTGAACTCAACTCTTCCTGACCCCAGGCCCAGTGCTGTATCCTCGGGGATGCCTCAGCTTCAATAGAATGTAAGGTCCTTAAAGGCAGGGGCCATTTGATTTTCATTATTGTCTCCCCGGTGCCTAGCACAGGGTCTGGCATATAGTAGGAAGTTAATAAATGCTTGTTTGCAAGCTTGGTTCTTGGCCCAGAGAGGACAGAATGGGAAGCAATGGGTAGATGTTGCAAAGGTGCCATTTTAAGTTCCTTTAAAGGAAAACATGTCTAAGCTTCCCAAAGTGGAGTGGACTCCCTCAGAAGGGGGTGAGTTCCCCTGCCCTAGCGGTCTTCAAGCAGAGTCTGGTGAACCCTCAAAGGGGCTCTTAGGTTGTCTCAGATGGCTGCTGAGGACCTATCCCATGCTGATTGGGGTGTGTGAGAGGAAAAAGAGAGCGTCAAAATCCAGTGACCTCCGGAAAGAGAGTGAGGAGAGGCCTCAGCCAACTTCAGACCCTCTTTGAATTCATTTTTCTATTTGGATACAAGCCATCCACGGCCCCCACTCACGTGCTAGGATTGTCAGTGACAGTCAGGCAGGATCCCCTGTGCTTTCCCCAAGCGTGGGCCTCAAAGGTCGGGAGACAATGAGGTAGGGGCCCAAGCTCCCCCTTCCTCTCTCCACTTGACCCATTTTGAATTGACTGCTAACTCCATAGCGTGTGTAGGGATCAGGCCCAGCTCAAACCCAGAGCACGCTCAGGCAGGGGGAGCCCAACGTAGGGTAATTTCCATCCGAAGAATCATCAGAGGTCGCACTTCGAAATTGAATAAATCCTTTCGGAAGGCTCTTTCTTAGCCCTAAATCAATTTGATTCTGTAAAATCCCATCTCCTAGGTTCTCCCTCTCCAGAGCCGTCTACATCAGCATGCTTCAATAAATATTAATGTTTTCACCAAACACTTCTTTGAGGGTGGGTGGGGGTGGGGAACAATATAATGAGATGTAGCAGGCTTGATAGGGGGCCCCGTTAGAGTTCTACCGTCCAAGGGAGGAGGGGGTGGGAGGGGAAGAGAGAAGAGAAAGAGAGGAGAGAGACAGAGACAGGGGAGGGAAGGAGAGAAAGAGAGGAGAGAGGCAGAGACAGGGGAGGGAAGGAGAGAAAGAGAGGAGAGAGGCAGATACACACACACAGAAAGTGAGTGAAAAGAAGGGAATGGAGAAAGGGAAAGTAGATAGAGGAGAAAGACAAGAAAGAGGAAGGAAAAGAGAAAAGAGAGAGAGGAGATAAATAGGAGAGGAGGTATGAGAGTGAAGAGAAGAGGTGAAAAGAGAGAGGAGAGAAAGGAAGAGAAAGAGAGGAGAGGGAGAAGGAGAAAAGTGAGGGAGGAGGGTGAGGGGAAGTGCCTTACTTGGGTTTAATGAGAGAAAAGAGAAATTTGAGTGTTGGTTAAGAAAAGAAGAAGCTGGCCTTGGAAAAGAAAGAAAAGAGGAATTCATTGATCTTTAGAAACTGGGACCAGGCTGTGAGCCAGAGTCCATATGGAACACTGGAGGGCATCCCACTTCTGGCCCATCTGAGTCTGGATAAAGGCAGAGAGAGAACTTTCATTAACTGACCACCAAGTATTTACAAAGTTCAGAATCAAAAGGGACAAGGAACTGCTGAAACTCGGGTCAGCCTTTCAAGTTTGTGCAAGCTTTTTACAGTCATCATCATTTATTATCCCACCTGACCTTCACAAGAATTCTGGGAAGTGGGAACACCAGGCATTATTATTCCCATTTTACAGAAAAGCAAACTGAAGCTCAGAGAAATTAAGTCATTTGTCCAGATATCAGGGGTAGACTTTGAAACCAGATTTTTCTGATTCTTAGACCCAAATGCTCTGAAGTGTAATGGAAAATATATGTATATAATAGTTATAGACATACTTATCTTAATTATGGTATTAAAGAGACACCATGATATATGGGGTAGAGACCCAGACTTAGAGGCAGAAAAACCTGAGTTTAAGCCCTGCCTCTCCCAGGGATTGGCTATGTGACCTTGGGCAAGGTCACTTAAACCTGTCAGTGGCCTAGGCAAACCAGGTGTTGATTTGCATTGGAAGGAGGGAAATTTTTTATATCAATGAATCACATCTCCTCTCCTCTCCTCTCCTCCTCCTCTTCCTCCTCCATCATCATCATCATCTTCATCATCTCATTTCATCCTGAACTTTGCAGACATCTAGTACTTTGTTGATGAAGGTCACATCTTCACCTTATTCTCAGTACCTACCTGAGGACAAAGAAGATCAGATACCCCTCACTGCCCTCTCTAGTGATCAAATCCACAGCTTGTCTCCAGTTTTTAAAGTGCAATGAACTGCCCCTCCCTTTGTCTCTGAACACAGCTTTTCTTTTTTTTCAATCTTCAGCAATTGCCAGATTTATTTAGACCTATATGCGTACTTATTTTGAATCTGTTAAAAGCTGTTTGAGAAGTGTTGGTGACCCTTCCTGCCATAAACCTTGGTGTGAATTCAGAGAGCACAGGCTGAACTTCATCTAGACATAGAAATAGATGGAAAGAGAGCTTTAATTCTCTCCATCTCTGTCTCTGTCTCTGTGTCTCTGCCTCTCTGTCTTTGTCTCTTTCTGTCTCTCTGTCCCTGCCTCTCTGTCTCTCTGTCTGGCTCTCTCCTTTCTTTCTCTCACAGGCTCTCTTTGTCTATTCTCTGTCTCTGTCTTTGCCTGTATTTCTCAGTCTCCGTTCTCTCTGTCTCTTTGTATGTCTGTGTCTCTAATTCTGTTTCCATTTCTGTTTTTTTAAATGTCTTTGTCTGTCTCTCTGTATCTGTCTGCCTGTCTATATGATTTTTGAATTCACACTCAGGCTTACTGTAGGAACAATCACCAACACTTCCCCAAATATCTTTTAACTGATGGAAAACAAAAATACCCTTTCGATGTAGCCAAAGCTCTGGAGAGTGCATCTTCCCTTCTCCTTCCTCCACCTCCCTCGCTTTGCCTGTTTATCTCTTCACCCTCCTCTTTAATGGAGAGAGAAATGCCATTAATTGGCTCATTGGTGGTTTCTTTTGTGCAATTTTTTTGGGGGGGAAGCAACCCAGGTCCCCAAGTCCACAGTGACATCCCCTTGATCACCCCTGGGTGCAAAAGGCTATTTGGATGGACGTTGTTATTCCCCCTTTATTTGTGTTGGTGGTAAATCCTGGGGAAAAAATGTCTATCTTTTCCTTTAAAGTTCTGATTCAAGGCATGGATGTGAGAGTTCTGAAGGGACTTTGGGACTGCGGTAAAAATTCGTTGTCATAGCAACAGGAAGGGAAATAGGCCTTGCTCACCTGGGACTTTTACTTACTGCAAAAGCTTGGTTTATTTTTATTTTTTTTTTTAAGGGAAGGGAAGGACTCTGCAAGTGAAATAAATAAATAAAGAAAACTTATTGTATTTGGAAATCTGTTTTTCAAATATTAAAAAATGCAACTTCCTTCAAGGCCCCCTTTGCCCCTTTCCCTCAGCTGGGGGTGACTGGCTAATTAAAGATGCCTTGGTTTTCCAAGTTACACAACTGGCTTCTGGTAGGGGATGCCTGGCTTCACCAGGGCCCTGCAAATGACACACCCAGACCATTTTTCTGCCCTTTGTTTTCAAGGTCTGAAAAGAGTAATAGAAATGGTCATTGGTCTTTATAAGCCCAGTGCTCACCAAAAAGGGAGGGGCAGCCCTATAGAGCCAGGATCCCTTTGGAGTCCAAAAGACAATTTTCTAACTTGTAAATGAATTGGCTGGAAAAAGCATGAAATGCTGATAACCTTTTGTGCGTGTGTGTGTATGTGTGTGTGTGTGTGTGTATGTGTGTGTGACTAAAAGGGTACCTGTATATATACTCATCTGGCCAGTTGGAAGTCTGACCCACATTGGGACATTTCAAACCCATGTCAGAGACATCTCTGCCTGACAGGGGTCACCAGTGAGCACGAAGAAGGAACTACCAGGGGGCTGTGTCCAGCTGCACCCTAGACAAGTCTAGCCAATGGGTGGGGTGGGGGAAGGATATGTTATTACCACTGGAAAGCATTCCACACGGTGGAGTCTTAAAGGTCAGCCCTGCACTTGACTTTGGGACAGTGAGTTGAAATTCGCCAGATTTGAACCACGATCATCCTTCAAATGCTATTAAATAAATGAGCTCTACCCCCAAATAATAATTAACAATAATGATAATAACAGTAATGAAAATAATAACCCTGGTAGTTTCAGGTTTCTTAAAGGTGTAACTTGTCCCCTTTTCTCTGCAGATTCTTTTTAAAATTTTTCCTGAAGTGCAATCAGAATTGTTTGAAAACAGCAGGAAACCCCAGGGACATGCGACGCTTCCAGGTAAGGGGTCTGCTGTAGCTGTAAGTAAACCTTGCCACTTTTCTTCACAATGAAAAAGATGCCAGTAAATGCTAAACCATATCCGATGGGGTGAAAGCTGCCTCCATTGGTAGGGTTCAGACCTTCTGCCTTCTTTCCTAGATTCCCACAGGAGGGAGATGTTCAAGCAGGGGTAGAGACAGAATGGAAACCCTCAGGTTATCATCCCCATCTCCTCAAATCCCCAAGGATTGTGGTCCTTGAAACCCAGTCACCCAGGATCTTTTCAGTGTCTTCTGAAGGCAATGCTTTTGTCCTTCCTTTTCCCATCTTGTGAACCTTTTCAATGGTATTTCTCTCCCTCCCCCCTCCCTCCTTCACTCTTTCCCTCCTTCCCTCTCTTCCTCCTTCCCCTGTCTCTGCCTCTCTCCTCCCCCTACTCCTCTGTCTCTGTCTTTCTCTCTCTCTCTCCCTCCCTCTCGGCCCTTCCAAAAGTGGCCAGCCAAATTGTCATGGTCACTTTAAGAGCTCCACACAGCAATAGGGCCCAAGGGACAGTGACCCAGCTGCTTGGCAGTTAAATCTGCCAGTGGCTCCATCACCCTATCACTGATGTATCGAGAATACGAGCTAATAAAAAACACAGAGTGAGTCGAACTGTGTTGGGTTGGAAATGTAAGCAAGTATCCTCTCTCCCAGTCGCCTCCCCTCTTCCTTAATCTTTGAAGTACCCATATTTAATTCATCAAATGACTTCCCTGCCATTTGTCCCCAGCCCAAATGCAGAAGGGGGAAAGTAGAAATAAAGCATTTTAAGGGAGCTAATACTTTGTAGCCTGAGATACTTCTAAGGTTTCCTGGCTCAGTGGGTCACCTTCTAAAACATTTCCTTCTTTTCTACCTTAACCTCTGAATGAGAGAGCAGGCGAGAATTATCTGAACCCATTTTCAAGATGGAAAAATGGGAACCTGAGGAGAAGAGAGGTGAAAGGGCTTCCCTGATATAATAGCTAGCATCTCTCTGACTCTTTAATGTTGGCAAAACACTCACCAAGGTTCACTAGCTGGGTGACCCTGGGCAAGTCACCTGACTTCTCCAGGCTCAGGCACTCCTTATGGGCACCACAGCCAACATTCATATATTGTTTTAGAGTTTTTAAAGTTCTCTTTCTCTTTTGATTCTTACAACAAGGAGAAAACTGAGCTGAGAGAAATTTATCCAACTTGCCCAGGATTGCTGCAGCTAGTAAGTGCCTTAGACAGGATTCAAACTCAAGTCTTCCTGACTCCAAGTCCAACACTCTCTTCACTGCTGCACACAGTATTGGACTGAACTCATGAGGTTAGAGGGATAATGTGTGTAAGGCACTTTGCACATTTTAGAACTCTGTGAACCTCCAGCTAAATTGTACCTAAGTTAAAAGCAGTTGTAATAGACACATAACCCAAGTGGCTTAGGTGTTTTACACACACACACACACACACACACACACACACACACACACCTGCATTATATATGTACATATTTGCACATAAGAGGCAGATTTTGACACTCTCAGTGTCTGAGATCTGGCCATCTTCAGCACACAGCATACCAGGAGATTAATAAATACTTAGTTTATGTGGAAATGACCTCTTGGAATGTGGACCTGACTCAAGATGGGTGATGGCAGCATTTGGCCCATCGACACCTACCAGAATTGCCAAATAAATGCAATTACCTCAATAAATCAGGCAAAATTTATACTGCCCCCCACCCCCCCACTCAGATACTTCTCTCCATTATTTGAATATTTCAGGCAAAAGTGTTTGGTTGGTTCATTGTATAACAGCTAGCATTTCTAGAAAGTTCTAAGGTTTGCAAAGCCCTTTAAAAAAGATTATCTTGTATTCTCTTCACAACAACCCTAGGTGGTAGGTGCTCAATGTTGCTTATGCCTTGACATAAGAATCGTAAGAGCCAAAGAAACTTCATGCTGGAAGGCTCAGATCAGAGGTTTTGAAATGGTTGGGACTTCAGAGGTCATACAGGAGGGGTGTTCTGGAGCCATTTCATCCTACTGAGAGTTTATTGTTAAATAATCATTGTGACTGTTTACATGTTGGACTTTGGGCAAGAGCTACAAACTAAGGCTTGACTTACTGTTTTCCTGGTTGTCCAGACTTAAGAAAGTGATGGAGAAAATTTTAATGGTTCCGACTGAATTTAAAAGTACACCAAGTAGACATACCCCACCTCCTGAAGAGCTGATTGTTAAATACTCACCAACATGTGGCTGCATGTAGTACAAACTCCTTATTTTAAAAGATGAGGGAACGAAAGCTTCAACATACTAAGGGATTCCCCAGAGCTCCTACAGATAGTACATAGCAGATCTTGGGTCTATGTAGAGTTGATGTCCTCTGACTCACGATTCTGCTGTACCACAGTGTCTCTAAAGGGCCTTTGAGTGCCTGCCATATTTGATTTTATTTTCTGCTTCACTATATGAAGTGACTATAAGCTTCTTGAGGACAGAGGGCTCATTTTTTGTTCTTAAATAAACAGCCCTAGAGCCTCAGGCTTAGTGAAAAGGTGGCTAGCCTTGGAGTCTGGAGTAGTGTGACTTTGGGCAAGTCACTTGACCTCAGAGCCCCAGGCATCTCTCTAAGACAAGCGTTCTTAACCTTTTTGGGGGTGGGGGGCTCATGAATCTCCATTTTAGCTGTCTGGTGAAGACTTCAGGACCCTGTCCTGGACCTGTCTCAAAATAATGATTTTAAAATTCATAAAATAAAAGACAGAGGCTTATGAATAAAATCAATTATATTTTAAAAAGTTACTTAAAAAAAACAAACAACTTCACAGACGTGGAAATAAAGACTACTTTAAGACTACAGAACACCTTCTTAGACTCTGACCTGCAGAGAGGGTATTGATTTTCATTAGTAGAGGATCTTTTCCTCACTGGAAGTTCTCTATAGCATTGGAATCTCTAGTCTGAAATATATCTGTGAATTTGAGAGGAATTGTGACCAGCAAAGGGAACTCCCAGTATGGGAAGTCACTTCACAGACACAGATGGCATTTTCTCTATGACTCAGTTCATGAGTACTAGAAAGATTCCTGAAATCTTAAGAAGGTTGAGTAATCTGCCCCATGGTCACACAGGTAGTTAGTGTCAGGATGGAGATGGGAAGCCAGGTCTCCAGTCACCTAAACCATACCGTCTTGTAGACAGTAGTCAGTTAATCCAATCAACTCAGTTGATTGAGTTGAGGGGAGCCAGACTAAATGTGATTAAGTTTCGTAGGAGGATTTGAACTGAACGGAAACTCAAAGTTAACTTTGAAATGGATCTCAAACCAAAACAACCCCATATTCTTCTCCCTAAGAGAAATCAAGAATGAACTAACTGGGACTAGATCTAACTAACGTGGTACTAAGAGGCCCACGAGGACTGAAATGTGGCAAAGCCTGACCATGACAAATGAGCCTAAAGCCTCGGAGTTTGGGGGGGGGGGTCCATTTGAACTTGACCTTGCCCATTCAGTTGAAGACCTGGCATCTTGGCTTTCCATAGAAAATGCGTTTATCTCCAGGACTGAATTCAATTCAATTCCTCCATTTATTAAGTGCTGGGGAATGCAGGGCAAAAGTAAAAATAAAAATTTCTGCTCTCAGTTTGCAAAACCAAACCAAACCATACAACTTATTGTGATGCTGTCATGCGCAAGACAGAAATGAAAAAAAAAAACTTCATCCTCAAAGAATTCACATTCTTCTGGGGGGATACAGCAGGTAAGTAGACAATGAAACACAGCTCGCTTTGTGGGTGAGAAGGATCATTAACAAATGAGAGTAATCTGGAAAGGATTTACATATGAGGCAGCACCCAAGCTGAGCTTTGAAGGAAGACATTCTATGAGACAGGGTGAGAGGATGGAATTCATGGCTTCTCATTCTTGAGGGCCTCTCAGACTGTGTAAAGGCAAGGAGGTGGGAAATGAAGCTTATTAGGTGATGAATGGTAACATATAATGTTAAATCGATTTGCATGATAAATGAAACAATGAATATGGGGTCTGGAATTCTGATGGGTCCCAAGGTGTTTTAAAAATTCCACAATCTATGAGCAAGGAAAATCACCCCAGTCATTACAGAAATAGTGCTTTTGGATAGAACCTGGTGACTCATACCTCCAGGGAGGAAGGGTAAAAGAACGCCATGTTTTGTTGAAGCTCTTAGGGACCCGTTAGGACATAATGAGGCCCATTCTCTACCTTTTTCTTTTTTTTTGCTTGTGTGTGGAGAGTAGGCTGTTATAAAGCCAAGAGAGGAAAGAAGCTAGTGTGGAGAAGAATTGGGCTCATTGTCATTTCTTCAGTTTGGATTCTGAAGCCAGAATGTGCACCTCCACACCATAACTGACTTCTTGCCCCAAGATTATTTGCATACACTTTCGGTGATTGACATCAGGATAGAGTGAAAATGTGGGCTGATTCAACTCATTATGGTCAACTGCTGTTGACTCCTTGGGTGATCAGGAGGAGTCAGACCCTGTAGGTCATGAAGAAGTTTCCAGGGGCTGGGCTAGGGCAGATCTCAAAGTCCTGTGGGGGTTGATGCTTCTGCTAAAATTGTATAAGCCTACAAGGAGACATATGCCATGCAAAGTGTTCTTTTAACAGACTAACATGCCACCACCAGAGCTTGCTCATCCCCACTGTCATCAATCCTATTTCTTTTCGAAGAATGTAAGTGCCTTGAAGGTAGGACTTGTTTCATTTTTATTTTCATTTCCCAAGCTTCTAGGGCGGCTAGGAGGCACAGTGGATAGAGAGCTGGGCCTGGAGTTAGGAAGACTCATCTTCCCAGGTTCAAATCTGATCTCAGACACTTACTAGCTTTGTGACCCTAGACAAGTCACTTCACCCTGTTGGCCTCAGTTCCTCATCTATAAATGATAGGAAGAAGGAAATTACAAACCACTCCAGTATCTTTGCCAAGAAAACCCCAAACAGAGTCACAAAGAGTTGGACACAACTGAAAAAGACTGAACGCCAATCCCAAGCTTCTGGAACAAAGTCTAGGTGCTTAATAAGTGTTCATTGAGTGAATGAATGGGAGAATGATTCATCTGCACCCTTGGAGCATGTGTAGACTTTCTGACTCCCTATGGAAAAGCTTAAGGCCATAAGATCATAGATATATGGCTATAAGGAACCTTAGGGGCCATCTCTTTTGACCTCATTATTCTATCCATGGGCAAGCTCAGGTCAAGAGAGAGTTAAATGACTTGTCTATGGTCACACAACTAATAATTGTCAAAGGCAATCTTCAATCCCATAACATCACTATGGAAGGGGATGCCAGGAATTCAGGAATCAATGGCTGAATTGAGTGCCTGAAGGGTCACAATGAGGAACTGACTAGAGTGAGAACATTCAGGCCCAACTTCCAATGCTGTATGACCTTACTGGAGTCCCCTCCCCTATGAGCCTCAGTTTCCTTTTCTGTGAAATGAGGATAGGAATGGTATAAATGTACCATTCATCTCACAGGGCAGCTGTCAGGATCAAATGAGATATTGTCCCCCAAATCCTTTGGAAATCCAAAAACAGTCTGCGAACATGAGCTATGATGATGCAACTACACATAGACGAAAGGGGGAAAAGTAATGAAGAGAGAGAGAAATTATTTCTCACCAGGGGCATGAAAGAAAAGCCATGCTAAGTTTACTTTGGTCACCTGTGGAGAAACTGGAAGGAGTCGACTTCATCTAGTCAAGAATCAGGAAAGGTAGTTGTAGGCCAACGGGAGCATGAGGAAGAATGCCAAGGGAATGATGGGAGGTCAGAAAGGAATGGTGGAAGGGGGAGATGAAGCAGGGCTGTTGAATGATGGGAAGCGGCCAGGCTGAGGTGCTGTGGGTTAGAGACAGCAGCTGTGAGAGGATGTGGCCTGTCAAGTGTACGTGATGGAGACCCCCAAGTGCACAGCCCCACAGTCCATGACACTGGATGAGGCAAGAGCCAAGGATATGCCAACCACTCATACTTTCCTTAGTTTGGCAGAGATGATGGCTGTCCCCTAAGCTTTTTCAAATCCTGACTATTTTAAAAAACTCTTTTTTTGAGGGCGGTAATGAGACTATTTTTCTTTTTTTTTAAAAAGTCCAATGTATCTCTCACACCCATTGAAGAGGCAAACAAGAGTTTAAATTAACTCCAAATGGCAAAAATCTAATCCAGCCCCAGCTGCCGGCAGGTTTCTGCCTTTCCAGTCTTTCAATGTGAGAGCTGCCAGCTGCTTTCTGATCTCACCCACCATTTGAAATCACCCAGGCTACTGAGCAGAAGTTTTAAAACCCATCATGGAAATCACTTGACTTATGGCCTTTGGGACCGACAGGTGAGTCCATTATCCACTGGTGAAACAAACCAGAGACTTGGAGATCAGAAATCATAATTACCCATTTGAAGTCTGAAAACCTTCCCTGGGCTATGGGGTCTTTCACAGTCTGAGGCTCAGAGCCTGGAGAAAAGGGCCCCAGAGAGTTTGTCCAAGCTTTCTCCCCAATTCCTAACATAACCTTGTGCCCCAAACCCCTGTGGTCTTCAGACAGGGACTGAAAGCCGGAGCCAGTGCCATGTTTTGTCAGTTTTCATGGGAAATGTGCTTTAAGCTCTGAAGGAAAAACTCAAGAAAGGTGAAAGTGAGCATTTAGGTTAGCTCGATAATCCTTTGGATTTAGTCTGGGCCCTAGTAAGTAAGTAAGTCTCCACAGCTAAATTAGAGCATCAAAATGCTGCTGAATTTCAGAACTGGCAGAGACCTCAACTAGTCAACTAACTCTCGGAGCCCGCCCCGCCCCCACTCCCCAAGAAATCCCCACCAAAGCATACCAGAAAAGTGGTCTTTGGACACAACCCATGAATTTTCAAGAAGGGCCAGGATTCTGGTAGAACTCAAATACCTCCCCTTATAATCAAACAGCAACTGTTTCCCTTGGGGGGGGGGTGTATTTTATTCTCAATGTTTAGTTACAGTTGCTTGACCGTTTGTGTGTGTGTTGGTTGGGGGGATAGGGAAGGAGCTAGTCTGGGTCTGTGTGTGATTTCAGTAATATAGGGAACTTCCCAGTGGGGAAACTCCCTCTATCAATGCAGTAACCCATTTGGGGAGTTGCTTGGAAGCACTGAGAGGTTGAATGGATTGTCTAAAGGTCAGAGGCAAGACTTGGGACCAGGTCTCCATGACTCCAAGGCCAGCCTTCTGTTCACTACTATTCACTTCCTCTCCATTTGCACATAGTAGGTGTTTAATAAATGTTGTTGAGTCTAATTGATTGAGGGCCAAAAGCTCCCACCCATCCTGGAACAATTGTACAGGACCCTTCCTAGAGCTCCAATAAGGGACCCTCAGCTCATAATGCCTCAGACATAGAAGGCCCCAATCGTACATATGTACACATATTTATAGACTGACTGAAGATTTCAAGACTGTATTGGTTTCGTGGCTGTCTGGAGAGGGTAAGGCACTTGCAGGTGGGCGGTAGCATCACTACTGGCTGGCAGACGGGTGGAAGGGAAAGTCTTTACCTCATGCCAAAGAGAGAAGGGCTGCCCCTGTGTCTCCTAACACTTCCTGTGAGTGCGGTTCCACTTGGCCCAGCCACATGGCAGATTGTTAGCCAAGGAAAATCCAGACTAATGACGATGATGCTGACACAACAACAGAAATGACAGTAGCAACAATAGTAAAAATAACACAAAATTTAAAGACATTAAAGTAGCAACAAGAGCTCAGTAAATGGAACTGGAATATTATCCCAGAACAAACTGTTGCCCCAAATCTTCTGAATATACATAAGATGAATCCCTAAGACTTTTAAGAACACCGTTTTAAAAGATGTGAACATTCTAAGGAGTCATCATTTCCAAGTGATGTAGAATGAAAAGCTTTCAAAATTTAAAGCCCATTCAGAGGAGAGAAGAGGCATGTGGGGGCAGGATGAGGTCCCCATTATCTACCATCCTCAGACGTGAACTAGCCATGTGACCAGGAGCAGCCCAGTGGATAGAATTCTGGCCCTGGAGTCAGGAGACCCTGAGTTCCAATTCAGCTCAGACACCAACTGGGATTGCAGGCAAGTCACTTGGCTCTGACTAAAAAAAAAAAAAGACAAGAAGAACTGTCTTCCTCAGTTTCCCCATCTATAAAATGTAGTTAATAATAGCTCCTGTCTCGAAGGGTTGTTGTGAGTATAAAATGGGAAACTAATTATAAGAGCTGAGCACAGTACTTGGCAGCATATAAACGATAACCATTTTTATTATCATTACCATTATTATGATATCCTTGCTACAAACACGCGAGGTCGATGCTGTTATTTCTATTTTATGGATGGGGAAACTGAGGCAGGGCCACCTAGCTACTTCAGTGTCTGAGGCCAGCTTGGAATAACATCTGTAGCACTTATCTTGCAGTCTCACATAAGACCATATAAATAAGTACTTTATATACCTCAAAACACCATATAAATGTCCTTCATTATTACCCAATGACAAGCAAACTCTTGTCTCTTTGAGGTCATTGTTTATTCAACACCTTACAAAAGTGCCTTCTTAGAAGGAGTCAGTGTAGCTTGCTGTCACCAAAAGTATGTCAGCCAAGACCCTCCTCGACCAGGCAACTCTCAACGTGAGCAAATCCTGCTCTTTGAGCCCAGCTTAGGGCTCACCTCCTCAATGGCACTTTCTTGGCTTATTCAGTGATGCCACTGATTTCTTTCACCTCTGATGGCAGAATGCAAATTTCTTGAGGACAGGTTCTATTTATATATTTAGTCAATATATTATAGATTTATATAGATTATAGATTTAGTCAATGAGTCTTATTAAACACCTAGTTATGTGTTAGATCTTATGTTAGCCACTGAGGGTACAGTCGGTCAAAAAATATTTATTAAGGGCTGACTATGGGTTAGTTACTATGCTAAGTTGGATAAAGAGATAAAACCAACTATCTGTGTGACTCTGGTCAAGTGGCTTGACTTCTCCGATTCTTCATTGATCTGGGACTCAAGTTTCTCCTGCTGTAAAATTAGGGGGTTAGACTAGATGACTTCTGAGATGCCTTCCCCTTGTAGATCAGAAATACTTGATTCTTCTTATGCCCTGTGACCGTTGCTCTGGGATTCCCCAGACCTGTCTTGACTTTTCCTTCCATGAGTGGAAAATGCCCGCCTGCTCCCCACCCCCGCCATCCTTCTTTGGCAAAGTTGGAATAATGTGTACAATGACAGAGTGTTTAAGGAAAAAACACCTCATTGATTCCATTTCCAACAGATGTAAAATGTTGTAAAGGATGCCCTGTCTCACCCCATCCTGGGTAGCAGTGAAGGCCTATCTAGAGACTATCTGTGAATGTTTGCTGTTCACTCATTCATAAGTGGGTTTGGGGGGCACTCACGCTGCCACATCACTGGCAGCACCCACCACGGGGGCCCACTCAGCTCGCTTGCCTTGGAGAAGCAGGCAGTGCCTGGCAGGACAAAGTCGATGTGAGCGTCACAAACAATTTTATTGATATATTTTGCTTTTACATATCTACATTTCTCAGTGTAGCTCCCACCTACCTCAAAAGCTAACCCTTATAACAAAGAGCAAGATAACTGGGAAAAGGACAATTATATTATATGCAACTCCATAGCTATGGGCCCCCATCTCAATTGTTCCTTCCTTCCTTCCTTCCTTCCTTCCTTC
>NW_027185697.1:16765252-16821039 GCF_028583685.1 Petaurus breviceps papuanus | reverse complement strand
CCTTCCTTCCTTCCTTCCTTCCTTCCTTCCTTCCTTCCTTCCGCTCCTGAGGATAAAAAAGACCAAAAGCAATGGTCCCAACATTGTTCTGGGCTTGGCCAGATATTAATGCAGAATAAATGTGAGACAGTGTTTTTTTGGAGGAGGAGAAACTAACTTCTATCAGAAACACCTGGATATGATCACAGTCACCTGCTGAGTACAAGGAAAGTCAATTCAACAGTCATTTACTAAGGGACTGCTTTGGGCTGGACATTGTGCTAAGTGTTGGGGAAAGCAGTGCCTGCCCCCAAGGAGTTTGCATTCTATGTGGGGAGAAGTGGCATGTACATGCATAGGACCATGCAAAACAGACTCCAAACACATGATGGTCACCCAGAGGAGGCTGTTGAGTCCAGCCTCCAGCCATTCTACAAAGGAGTAAACTGAGGCCCAGAGGGATTCAGTGATTTGCCCAGGGGCACACAGCTAGTTAAGCATCTGAGACTGCATTTGAACCTGTGTCCTACTGCTTACATGTCCAGCACTCTGTCCTTTCTTTGGACCAAAGTTCCTCTAAGGATTCTGCTGGTTCTGGGTGAACAGACCAGTGTGATAAAGGGAAGACAAAGTCCTGGAGAACAGAGTTCAGGACGGGGATCAGATCTGTGATTTCACTGAGACAGGGAATTCCAAGATGAAGAAACTCTTTCTACCAAACTTGGTTGGAATCCTCAACAAGTCAACGCGAATTATCAAATACCTACCATGTTCTGGGCTCTGTGCAAAGTGCTGGGGAGACAAAGAAAGCCCCCCCCCATGTCCTCTGAAACTCAGTTTTAGACAGTTGTCTAGAGCTCTTGCCTGGGGAGGTAGGACTCCAACCTAGATTTTCTTGTCTTTCTCCTCACTACCTCATGGCTTCCTCTCAGATGGGCTGAGAGAAGGGCAGAAAATAAAGTGGACCAGGCAAACTTTCCCCCTCCTCCCCTTCCCCCCGATTTAAAGAGCGACTGTGTGGGGGCACAAATATTGACCCATGACCATTTCAGATGGAGGTGTGAAGGTTAGCCAAGGGTGGGGACCAAGTAGGCTTGATAATGGTCCCCATACCACATGACATCCATCTTCTGGTGAGCTGAAGAAACAATCCCTCTATTGAAATATTACTCTTATGGAGAGACTAACAGATGTGTCCACCCAAGGGGAAACTCCCACAGTGGACTTTTATGAGCAGGAAAAAGCTCTTTACAACTCAGCCCCTGCTTTGGATAAATTATTGGTGTGGGGGTAGGGGAGGCCTTTGGGTGATTAAAAGGAAAACATGACTTTAGAATGCCGACCTTGGTTACTTGGCCATTTTCTCAGGTTGCCAATGTAGGTATAGACTTTGATTGTCACCCTTTTTTCCTTTGGACATTTTTCCCAGGACAGAGGTATGGGGAAGGGATGCCAACCCTGCCCTTAGATTTCTGTTTCAGTAAAATTAATGACCACCCAAAATGGTCCATCCTGGAACTGGGCGATTCCAGCTTGGGCTGCCTCTCTTATCAAAGACTGGGCCCTGCTTAAATAGCAGAGAAGATATCCAGGCAGGCCAAGAAATACAAAAAAAGGGAGAATACTGGCTTTCTTTTCAGAAACCTCCCTAACATTAAATGAGAACCAAGGGACTGTGATTTCTTTTTCTGGGAATCTGGGCATAAACCCGCAAAGGTACTTCAGGTTGCGTAATTCCCCAGTGAGAAGTGTTCATTTGTTGTTGTGCTTGTGGCTGAAGTTAGAATTTATACTTCTTGGAGAAATTATTGCTGAAGCTGCTTGGACAAGATCGATTTGGAGGCAGTGTGGGACATTGGGGGATGTGCTGGACCTTGGCTTAGAGGACCTGGGCTCCAGTTCTGGCTCACCGCTGATTTTGGAAATCACTCAAGCTTCCTTTGCCTTACTTTCCTCATTTATAAAATAAAAATCGGGCATTCTAGCACCAGGACGAAAGCATTCCTTTGGGACTTGGGGGACTTGGGGTCTGGTCTCAGCTCTGCCACTGACTTGATGTGCGACCTCGGGCAAATCCTTTCTCTGGACCTCATTTTCCCCATGTATAAATTGAAGTTGGGCTTGATGGCTTCTGTCCAGCCCCAAGAATGCACATCAGTGATCAGTGTCAATCAAACTATGGACGCCTGGGCCCCTGGTTTTAGGCAGGTGATGTCATTAGGGAGGTGATACAGAAAATACTCCTGAACAGGAGGGGATAGGGAACATTTGTAGGATGGTGGGAGGTCATTGGGACATCATTCATTTCACGTTTTCATATTTATTAAATGCTGACTTTGTGCTAGGCTCTAGGGGTACAAATCAATCTTATTAAGCACCTACTAGGAATGCAAAGACAAAACTTTCACTCTATAGGATAAGTACTTCTGCATGGGCTCATCTCTGTATCTTGGGGATAAGTGGAGGGCATTTTTACCTGCAGATACTCCGAGACCTTTTTTCCTACCTGATATGTGTATATATATTGCTTTTTGGAGGGCAATTGGGGTTAAGTGACTTGCCCAAAGTCATTTGGCTAGTATTAAGTGTTAAGTGTCTGAGGACAAATTTGAACTCAGGTCCTCCTGACTACAGGGCCGGTGCTCTATTCACTGTGTCACCTAGCAGCCCCTCTACCCTATGTTTTTAATAGTAATAACAACAAGATCTGGCATTGACACAGCTCTTTAAAGTTTGTGAAACGCTCTATGGACATGATCTCAGTTGAACGTTGTAACAACTCTGAGGTAGTGCTCTCTTTTACAGATAAGGAAATTGAGGCTCAGAGAGAAGTAACTTACTGAGGGTCACACGGGTCGCAATGTCAGAGCTGGAGTTTGATCTCAGGTTTTTGCCTGGCTCTAACTTCAGCATTCTACTGGCTCATTGACTCTACCCTTGGGCTTCCCCAATATCTGTTCCTTTTCCAAGAAATCCCAGCTCAGGAGGCCAAGTGGTCTTGGTGCCTATGTGACCAGCAGAACTGGCCGAGATGCCTACAAATGGTTAACAAGGTAATGGTGAGGAACGGTGACCTTGATTTGTTTAGCTAAGATGTAAAGATTTTTGAAGGTCAAAGGTGTCCGTGTGTAGTGTTTTGGAGTCTAACTGTGTCTGACCCCCTAACATTAAGCTGCTGTGGCCTGTACTTTGGGAGAGTGAAGCAAACCAGGGGGAAAGAGGGAAGGGGGAGAGAACAGGAAATGGAGTGAGGTGTTTCAGGAAGTTGTCAGGAGTTGACTGATTGATTCCAGATGGGACGGGTCAGCCTCCATGACCCAGGAAATACTCACTAGGGGAAAGAAGTTGGCTAGTGGAAGGGGAAGGCCTGGGAGCGGAGAGAGGTGGGAATGTACAGTCCACTCCTTTAGTCTTAAAACATTCAGAGTTGGGTGTTTTTCTTTAAAAAAAAAAACTCTTCTGCATAAAAGTAATTTCATTGTTGTCATCGTCAATCAGTCAACTTTGAGAGGAGTTCCATTTGGAACCCTGAAGGCAACAAACGTATCCTCTCCTCAATAAGGAAACTTCCCCTTCCCTAGGGCCATGAATTTCATCCCCAGGACCCCTGTAAGGACAAATATATATATTCCCACATTTATTCAGGACATTTTCAATTCTGTATTCAGAATTTTATGAATGAATTCTTTCCCATGGTGCCTACTTGGGTTTAACTGGTGAATTAACATTTATTCCAGATATTTTCCAATTCCAAATCAGGATACATGGTTGGACAAATATTTATTTTTGTTTTGTTTTTGGTAACAATGAGACAGGTTATTAGAAATCAAGACTGTTGGGGGAAATCCGGCATGTATGGTCACTGTACTGACGTTTTGAGATTTTTAAAATCTTAAAAAATGTAACCTTAATCATCTAAGTGTGTATGTGTGTGTGTGTATAAAATATGGCAAAAAGATTGTATTTATCACATAGAATAACAATATATGTGATATACTATAGATAATGATTTACATTTGGATATAATTTAAAATCTTGTCATAAATATTTCTGACACTGAAATAATTCAGGTCAATTCCCTCGCTGCCCTAGCAGGTCTTTGCTAGCCAGCAAGAGATGAAAATTTATTTCCATTGTTAATAGAAAATAATGAAGTGCATCTGAACCACTGGGGTGTGTCATGTGGGGAAACGCTCACTTTGGACCTGAGGCTGCCTCCACCCAAAGGGACGATGATGAAATCCACTGGCACATGGATACCACCTTCTGTGGCAAGAATGCGTGAGAAAGGCGGACAGACATGGACGAAGACTGACAGGAGCCTTGGGGAATGAATTAGAGAGGGCATTCTTCATATCCGCCTAATCCTCCTTGGCTGGGGCAAGGTCTCTCCTAAGTGAGCCCAGCACAGTTTATCAATGATTAAAGCCTGAAATCCCCACTCATTTTTTCTCCATTGGGGTGGGAGTTTTCTGGAGCACGACAGTCACATCTTTGAATATTCACCCACCCCCCCATTTGCAATAATGTCTTGTTATCATCTCTTTTCCCTTCCCTTCTTCCCCCTCCTCATTAAAACATACATAGCTATTATATTCCGGGGGTAAAAATGTACAGTGCCGATGGCTTTCAACCTTCACATTCATCTTCCTGTGATAGTTGCCGTCTGGTTTGAAGGCACGGTTTCCCTCTTCGACTATAATGAGGCCTTACACTTTGCTGAGCCCCATCCTGATAACATTGTGGGCTGCTAGACGATGAATGTTCACATCTTTGTGGCCACCACCCTTGTGATATTAAATTTGGGGAGAGGATTTTCACCAGACACGGACATGTTCATGGGAGAGCAATTGGAAACAGACCTGACCCTAACTATAATCGGTGCAGCTCTAAACTCAAGCCTAGCTCATAGGTCTGGGTGATACATCTAAATGGCAAGGATTTTCCTCTGAGTTAGTCCTTATGTCTTGGGCTTTTAATGACTTGGTTTTGTTGGCAGAGACCTCCAAACTAAGGGCTCAAAACACGGAGAAACAACTCTTCAAATGACTCTTTATTCAGTAGTCAGGGCTAGTACTCCATAAAGAGAGAGGACTGCTATTTGGGGGCAAGGGGACATTGATAATGGATGATGGAGAGAGAAGGCAGAGCAGCTCCGCTCTCAATTTGTTTCTTTTTTTCTGCCAAGAAGAAGGAACTTCAGTTTGGAAAGTCAGTCAGTCAGTCAGTCAGCAAACATTTAAATGCCTCCTCTGTGTCAGGTACTGTGTTAAGGTCTAGGGATGTGAATGACAACAATAGTTCCTGTCTACAAGTAGCTTACAGTCTAATGGGAAAGAACATGGAAATAATTAGGTACCCGTAAGATATCTGTCTGTCTGTCTATATCTATTTCTATCTCCAATTTGTCCTTTCCATCTATTGAGATATATCTATTTCTATCTCCACCTTTGTCTATCCAGTAAATTGGAGGTACTCTTAAAATGTTTATTGATTGATTAAAAGGGAAGGCAGTAGAAATTGGGGGGAACCAGGAAAGGATTCCTGCAGAATGTGCGGTTTGAGCTGAAAGGACAAGAAAGATTGGCTAAATATAGCCAGTATGAGGAAGGAGGATACAGTACGGGAGTACCTGGCCCAGACGAACCATAGCTTTGGTTCCGAAGGAAACGGCCGATACGTTGGCAGGGCTTCTGATGGCGATATTTGAAAGATCTTGGACAACAGAAGTGGTACTGCAGGATTTGAGGAGGACGAGTGTTCCCGTTTTCAAAGGGAGGAGAGTAGAGAACATAGGCTAGCGAGCTTGCCCGGGATTGCTGGCAGAATTCTCCAACGTGCTATTAAAGAGACGGTTCATGAAACTCTAGAAAGAGACGCAGTGGTCGCAGAGTCACCATGCCAATCATGCAGGCAACGCGTAGGCCAGACTGGGAATAGGAAAAGCTTCTCATTTTATTCTACCATGTCTGTTATCCAGGCAGCATCAGGAACAGGGATGGTGAAGGAAAGCAAAACATTCTCTGCACCTATGAGCTTTGGGGGCTCCCAAGCAACATTTTGAAAGCAGATGCTAGTTAATAAATCATCATTACGCCTCTGGAACATGGAAGAGGGAGGCAACCTTTTTCGGAATAGGGAGAGTGGGATTTGGAGTCAAAGCCGCTGACTTTGAATCCTGGCTCTTCCTAACACGTACCTGGATATTTCATCTCTTTGGGGCTCATTTTCCTTATCGGTAATGTGAGAAAGTTGGGGTAGGTGACACTGAAGGTCCCACTTGACATGTTGATCCTAGTCCTGGGTGACTGCTCTCCCTCCACAGATTGGGCAGTGAAGGCAAGGGCACATTCCGGCAAGGTGTACCCTACAGAGGTAGGGAGGAGCCAAGAAGGGCATGGGTCTCCACAGTCTTTACTCACTTTGGCTAACTGGTTCCTACATACCTGTTACCTGAATATGGACCCAGCTGTTCCCACCAGATCTTCCTGGCCTTCTTTGCCAGGCTTCCTATTTTTATAATCTTAAGATGCAGGTTAATTTTTTTATTGATTCTAAAACCAGGAAGGAGACTTGTACCAGGGATGTTCCTACTTCCCAGTTCCGCCATCCTAGGGATCCCATTCAATAATTTCTCAGCTCTCTTGGCCACTGTGGGGGTGGGGGCAAAAGAATCCTTTTAGTCTTCCTCTGGTAATTATCAGCTGCCGTGTATTATTTTCTAATGGTTTCATCTCATTTATTCTTCATTCCCGGAGTGGATACTATGCTCCTTGAAGGCAGGGACTGTGTCTGACAGAATCATAACTTTTTTTTTTGTGCTCCTGAAAAATGCCCTCAAATCAATTTTTTTTTAAGGAAATACCATTGGTGTGTATATATGTGTGAGATTCCCAAAGCACTATTCTATGAAGGGAAACAAGACACCCTGTCTGGGACACACTGGGATACCTTCTGGGGGAAGCTGTTGTGGGCTGGAGGAGTAAGGTGAGGACAGAAATGAGGTGGGGGCATCCCACCTTCTGATAGCTTTTTATACTTACTGATATTTGCACTACCGAGTCCCAAAAGTCTCAGTGTAGACTTAAGCTCTTGAAACTTAAAACATTTAGGTTTATTTAAGCTATCGAAGTTTAGAATTTCATTAAGACCTTTGGGACTAAGTGCCAAGCTCAGTAGCTTCTATGTGACTGAAGGATTCACTATGAGCATTCTTGGCACCCTGAACATTTCAGTAGCCTGAGACAAAGCCACGGTTGCTTTAGACTAGTTACAGGTCTGAAATCTTAGACTTCTTTTACGTGCTCTTAACTCTACCTAGACTCACATGGTGTCCAGCACATGATAGGACCCCAGTGACCACTGACTGATTGATTCATGTCAATAAATAGATTACCATCAACATACCCACCTTTTCTCTTTTGCTCAGGACAGACACTAAATATCTTGACACTCTAATCTGGCAGTCCCCCTAAGAGGTATGAGCTATGTAATTCAATTCAAATCAATTCAATTTAGGTTCGGTTTATTTCACCTTAATTCAATTGGATAATATGCCATTTAACACAACAACAATAGTAACAATAACTCGTATTTCATAATATTTTAAAGTTTACAAATCACTTTACATACATTTTCTCATTTGATTCCCACAACCCTGAGAAGTAGGTGCTATTATTAACAGCTTTCCCTACTTTACAGATGGGGAAACTGAGGTAGAAAGTGATTTAGTGATTTGTCCAGGATCACATAGCTAGTAAATGTCTGAGGCTGAATTTGAACTCAAATCTTTGTGATTTCAATGTTCTATCTGCCATTGTGGCATTTGTTTACAGATACCAGCCAATTTGATCTTCTCAACCACGCTTTGAGGTAGATAGATGTTATTGCCATGATTATCCCCATTTTACAGATGAAGGCTTAAAATCAAAGAAGTTTGCTAATTGACCCAAAGTCGTGCAGCCATCAAGTTCTGAAGTAGGATGTACACCTCTACCTTCCTTGGTTTCACGGTCTTTTCTCTTTTTTTCCACCAGCTCAAACAAAACTCTGCCTAGTATATTATTTCACACAAAGGTCAACAGCACATTTTTTTTCTTTTTAATATATTTGCAGGTGGTGCTATCAACAACCGTGAATGTGGATGGACATGTGCTGGCTGTTTCTGACAACATGTTTGTTCATAACAATTCTAAGCATGGGCGGAGAGCAAGGAGGCTGGACCCATCTGAAGGTAGGACTGGCTGGGTGGAAACTGTCTAGAAAAGTGAAATTTGCCTCAGGTTCCCTCGATCAGATTTCACATGGGCTCCTTTGGAGGGTGGTGGGAATCCTGCACAAAACTGTGTGTGGTTTTACAAACAAAGTTCATAATGCTGATTTTTTCCCATAGAACAGACACCATCACACATACACACTCACACACACACACACACACACACACACTCATCAATTGCCAAAGTTACCACTCCTTCCATCCTATTTTTTCCTGTCTTTTTTCTTTTGCTAGACGGGTTTTTCAGGCAAACTAAGCAATGTGACATCTTAGTTAAACATTTCCATGCCAGGCATGTATGAAGAAATGTCAGTTGTTCTCTTAAACAAATTGTGGGCAAAACATAACAATATGCAGGATGAAATTGACACTAATTGATTTTTGTTTGCTTGGCCAAGGAGGAATCGCGGTTGGCTTGGGGTGATTTTCAGAGTGCATTAAGGCAATTAAAAATATCTGCAACTGCTAAGCTTCAAGTTGTCAAAAAAAAAAAACCCAACCAAGTGAAATACATTGATTAAGATAACCCACAAATTCCAATAAATCCCAGCTCACCTCTTCTTCTTCCCACCTCCACCCCACTCACTCGTGTAAGAGGAGATGAATTTTGAGTGTTCAGGGAATGGCCAAGCTGGATTATTATTTCATTATGATACTTTTCTGCCCCCCACCCTTTTAAAAAAATGTGTCCTATATCAGCTTGAAGAAGAATTAATGAACTGGAAGAAAATGATTGAATCAGTAAAGAATTTGGAGCACTGTTAATTCTCCCCCAGCGGTCTCTGAAAGGGGAGAAGAAAATCCCAGTATTCTGAGCTCGGAACCCATCCAGTTTCCCCTGACTGATTGGATGTGATTGACTGGCTGCTCAAAGTAGGGCCGTGTTTTTGGAGTCCTGCCAAAGTTCTCCTCCACCTTTGACCCTGTCAACGTTGGAAATGGAGTGATGAATTGACTTTAGTTATGGCCTGGAAACCATCTTGGGTTCCTGATGGGATGTAAAGTCCAGAGGCCTTGAACACATGGAAGAGGATGAAAACACAATCCATCCCATAAAGTTAGGAAAATGATTAGAAATTGTCTCTTGATAGGGTCTGAAAAACAAATTCCCAGTCTTGCGTAGAGTGCTTTTTTTCCTCTTCCTCTCCAGAAGAGTAATCAGCCTTGTAAATCTTAACACGTCCCTCTGGTAAGCTGGGGTGTGGTTTTTGTGTTTATTTAACACTTTTTTCCAGTGTGATCAACTTATAAAAATACATTAAAAACAACAGCAGAGTTTTTAAGAAACTCTGGATGAAACTAGAATTATCACATCTCTGAGCTTGAAGATAACTTGGAATTCATCTGGTCCGACCAGTTCGTTTTACAGATGAGAAAACCAAGGCCCAGAGAGGGGAAACGCCTGTCTAAGGTGTAACCAGCCAAGACTAGAATGAAGCCCCTCTAAGTTTACATTCGGTGCCTTTTCCATTAGGTTGTCTGTCTAGTCCAGTCTTTACGTCCAGCTGGAATCCCTCCTGCCACTTAGACGATGTGATGATTTCAACCTCTACTTACATACCTTGAAAAATAAGAGCTTATTGCCCTCCAGAACAGGACATTAACCGTTTTAGTTATTTGAATGTTCAATGAACAATTAAGACAAGCCCAATCGTTAAGAAATTATTCTTTTTAGTACTCCCAAATATTATGGTCTGTATTTTCAGTTCTGTGCCCTGAGGCTAAGTGGGCCTGAGATCTTAGCTTCCCAGAGCTGGAGGGCTCTTCTGCCGGCGTCAGTCTAATTACTCTTCCATAAATAGCCCCTCAGAACTGCCCATCATACTCTAGTGTCATTGTAGCTGGCTCAGTTCTCCAATTTTGCAAATCAACAAGCATTTATTAAGCACCTACTGTTTGCCCACTGCTGTGCTAGGCACTGGAGGAGACAGCTTGCCAGCAGCTATGTACCAACAGATTATACAGGATCAATTGGAGATGCTTCATAGAGGGGAGGTACTAGCATGAAAGGGATTGAAAAAGGCTTCCTGTCGGTGAGATTTTCTCTGGGACTTGAAGGAAACCAGGGAAGCCGAGAGGAGGAGATGAGGAGAGAGAATGTTCCAAGCATGGGGGGCAGCCTGTGAAAATGCTCTGAGTTGGGATATAGAGTGTTGTGTTTGAGCACCAGCAAGGAAATTGAAGCCCAAAGAGGCTAGGGGACCTTGGATCAAAGATCCCCAGAGACCATCTAGTCCAATCCCCTCACTTTGCAGATGAGGAAACTGAGGCCCTTAGAGGTAAAGCTACCTACCCAAGATCACATAGACAGTACATAGCAGAGCTAGGGTTTGAGCCCAGATCCTCGGATTCCTCAAACAGTACCTTTCTCAATGTACAGCAGTATCTAACATTTTCTCCCTGAGTGTTTTCTTTGCTTTGTGTAATATCCCCAGTTCCTTCGACCGTCCCTCGTGGGCTATCACTGAGTCCCCTCACATTCTGGCCACCCTCTACTGAAGGCTCTCTGGGTTTTCCTGTCCTCAAAATAGATTCCCAAATACACCCAATGGTCTAGATGGGGTCTGACCAAGGTAGAAGATGGCGGGGCTTTGACCTCCCTCATTTTACCTTTCCATGCAGTGTGGTCAATGTCATCATCGATTCACAGACAGAGCTGAAAGAGACTTTAGAAATCAATTATTCCAACCCCCTCCCCACCCCATTTGACAGATGGATTAACAGACCCAGAGAGATAAAGTGATGTGTCCAGAATCTCAGAGGAAGTACATAGAAGAGCCTGGGTTTGAATCCAAGTCCACTTATAATGATAACAATAGCTATGATATCAATATTGCTCTTATGTAGCTCTTTAGGGTTTCCCAAAGCACTTTAAATATATTATCTTGTCTGAACCATTCACCAAATCTGCACCACAGGTGTTATTATTCTTCTCCTTTTACAGATGAGGAAACTGAGACTGACAACAATAAATTACCCAAGGTCACATGGTTAGGAAGTGTCAATGGCAGGATTTGAACTCAGGATTTCCTGACTCCAAATTAAGCATTCTAACTAAACACTGAATGGCTTTGTCACCAAATCCATCAATCTTTCCTTTATGCCACATTGCCTTGTTGTTATATATTGTTTTATATATTGTATTATATATTGTTATAATAACATGGAGCAAACTAGTAGCCAGCTAGTGTGGGCAAGAAGGCATTGCTTGGAAATTCTTCAGCTCTAAAAGACAGATACCATGAAGAATCCACTGTAGAGGTCCTGATTGGCAGGAACAGAAGGAATGAGTCTAATTTCTGGTTCTGTCTTCATAGCTACACCCTGCATCAAAGCTATCAGCCCTAGTGAAGGTTGGACCACTGGCGGGGCCATGGTGATCATCATAGGAGACAATTTCTTTGATGGACTCCAAGTTGTATTTGGGACCATGCTGGTATGGAGTGAGGTAGGCAAAGACAATCTCTTCACCTAGTCTTGATCAGTTCAAGAGCTTGGTTCCAATCATCCAGACTGTTGAACAGTTACTTCTTGTAAGGCACCACATTAGGAATTGAGGATGCACAGAGGTATAATCCAGTAGTGAAGGAAGACAAACGGGTGTGAAAAGATTGAGCACACCAATGGGTTAGCTTCTCTTAACTGCCAAAAAAGTGACAGAGACAGCAAGAATCAGGCAATCAATTAATCAAGAAGCTCTGATTAAGCACCAGCTATTTCAGAAATTATGCTAGGATCTGGGGACCCAAAGACATACTAAGTCATGAGATTCAGAGAGCATTACAGATGAGGAAACTGAGGCATGGGAGAAACAAGTGTTCAGTGGTTTGTCCAAGCTCATGTAGGTGGTGAGTGCTCAAGACAGGATATGAACAAGTCTATCACTTCATAGTTTGGTGTGATCCTGCCATGTGTCTCATGTGAAATTCCAGGGACAGAAAGATGGCTGTAGACTGGAATAACTGGGAAAACCATCATGGGGCTTAGAACTGAACTGGGAAATGAGAGAAGGGGAGGCTTGAGGAAGGCAAAGAAGAAAGAAGCAGGCATTAAAGAAAGGGAAAATGAGTTGAGCTGAGGCACGAGGGTACGAATGTGCAGAATGCATTCAGAAAACACTTTTGAAAATTCAAAGAACCTTAACTAGGGCAGGGCATTCAGGGCTATCCTCCCAGGCCACTAAAATTTAGTGGGCACTAACTGTACTTGTACATTAGCAGCTGAGGAAAAATAGTGAACATAGGACTCTAGAGAGCCAGAACAAGTGATCTTGTGGCGACTTCTCCCCTCCCTCCCCACTCTGATCAACTGAATTTGTTTTTCAAGTTGATTTTGTTCATTCAACAAAATAATAAATATTTATTAAGTGCCTACTATGTTCCAGGTCCTATGCTAAGCACTGGGGATACAAATAGACAAAAACAAAACAAAAACAGTCCTTGACCTTTTTTTCTGAAGTCTGACCAGGGACAATTTTTGCTTTTTGCTCCAGGTGTCAAAATGGCTAGTTATGGCTCCCCAAACCTCGTGGCGGGAGGAGAGGGTTAGTGCTGCATGGAGGTGCGAGACGGCCCCTCATTCACTTTCTTTCCCCATTATTTTTTCTCACTTGTTTCCTCTGCAGCTGATAACACCTCATGCCATCAGAGTCCAGACTCCCCCTCGGCACATCCCCGGAGTGGTGGAAGTGACATTATCATATAAGTCTAAACAGTTCTGCAAAGGGGCTCCAGGAAGGTTCATTTACACAGGTAAGCACCTTGCTCTCATTCCTTCTCTCTGCCCTATTGCATTTCCTGAGTCATATGTAAAATGGGGATAATGCCTTTGAGGACCAAGTGAAATTATCTGTCAAGGGTTTTGAAGACCACGAGGCACTGTGTGTAAATGTCAGCCCCTCGATCTGCTGTGATGATTGTGTAATCTTTCTGCTATGATGCCAGATCTTGGCCTAGATCATAGATTTTCTTCCTTTTCATCCAATACCATTGAGGGAGCACACAGTGAGGAAATCTGCTTCATTAATATGGATCAAACACCTGCCTTCTTAGTTGGCAGCAGCACCAAGGGGTTAAGTGACTTTCCAAGGTGACACAGTCAGGATGAGTCAGAGGCAAGACTTAAGCCCAGATGTTTCTTGACTTGACTACGACACGTTTCCAAATGGTAAAGTGGTAACTCAGTTCTAACTTGGGTCAGTTCATTTCAACACATCTTTATCAAGCATCTGGTATAGTACAAAGAGCCTTGGCTCTGGAGTCAGGGGATCTGGGGTTCGAATCCAGCCACTGACCCTTACAATGTGTGTAACCTTGGACAAGGGCCTTCATTTCCTTGGGCCTCCTTTTCCTCATCTATAAAGTGAGGGGTTTGGGTTAGATGATCTTTGAGGGCCATTTTGATTTTAGATCTGTTATGATCCTGTGACATTAGGACCAACATCCTGTGCAAGGTGTTGGACACAACCTGTTTGTTCTTTGGTTTATTCATTTGAGGTGCAGCGTCATATAGGAAGACCTTGGGGCTATGCTGTAACAACACCACAGAATGGAAGGGACCTCGGCTTAACTATCTAACCCAACACATTAGGTCAAAGGATTCCTCAGAGGTCTTCAGAAAGAGGCTGGATGACCATTTGTTGGGGATGTTGGATGGGCTATTCTTTGTCATGAGATTTTGGACTTAAGGCTTTTAAAGTTCATTCTATGGTTCTATGAAATAAATCTGTTTTGAAGAGGATTCTTGCCAGGTATGGATTAGACTACCTGGCCTCTGAGGTCTCCTCCAATTTTGAGAATCTGTGATTCCATAAGCCACCACCTTGGATAGGAGCTCAAAATGGACTTGTCTTATACAGAATCCAACTCTGTAGGGGATAATACCATAGCAAGTTTTGGGGATGGTTGCAATTATCAACCATTAACTCAAATATTTATTAAGTGCCTCAAACCCTTGAGGTCCAAGAAGAGAGAAACAAAATGAACAAAGGTATTTATCAATCCCTGGACCAGGATTTATTAATCACCTACTATATACCAGACATTGTGCTAGGCTCTAGAGATACAATGACAAAACAAAATCCTGCTCTCTTGGGACTCATGTTCTCTTGGGGGAGGCAACAAGTATGTGTAGTGATATGTACAAAATGGTACAAGATGATGGGGAAACAGTAAGAAGGCCTCAGGTAGAAGAAGGGGTGCTTGAGCTGAGGATTGAAGAAAACTAGGGACTCTATGAGGCAGAGGTGAGAGGATTGTATTCCAGTGTAGAGAACTTACAAAGCAAAGGCAAGGCAATGGGAAATAGAGTTCTGTGAGTAAGGAGCAGTATATATACCAAATGGACTGGCCCATAAAGTCCATGATGATGAACATATGGGGTCTTAGGACGTGGTGGGTTCACCCTTCCACTTGGAAATCTTCCTGAATAGGCTGGATGAACATCCCTTGGGTATACTATATATTGTATATTAGTTGGACTAAATGGTCACTGAGGTTCCCATCACCAACTCTCAAATTTTATTATTCTGTGAATGACATATCAAAAGGATGCGAGAAAGGGTCAGTCATGTGTGTTCCAGTAAGAAAGTGTGGCGAACATAGAAAAGAAGGGTAGTGGGAATCTTGTTGGGTAGAAAGGTAGGACACACCCAGATTATGGAGGGACTAGTGTAGAGCAGCAAGAGACTTTAGAAACCATTTAGTCCAATTGCCTAATTTTACAGATGTGGAAATTGATGCCCAAAGGAATTGATGGAATCTATGTATTCAACATTAGGGAGAGTTGGTGGCTTCTGGAACAGGAGAGTGCCATGAAAATTGTGTTTTCTGAGGTTGAATCCTGGAGTGGTTCAGAGGTTCTGTTGGAAGGGGAAGGTCATTGAAAGCAGGAAGATGAGGTGCAAGTTATCCTTTGAAATGAAAGAAAAAGAAAAAAAATGATAGATAAAAGGGAAAAATGTTACAACTTGGGAAACACACCAGGCTTATGATAATTTTTTCAAAGATATTGAACACGTCCTGAGGGCATTTATTCCTTTCTCCTTTCCAATCATCAGTGTCCAGTGGTCACCTAGAGGGGGATGTTTTTGCCTTTTGTATTCGGATCCAAATATCATTTTATAGATTTACAAATGTAAATGCACATGCCATTTTCTCTAGTGTAGAATAAAAGCTTCTGAAGGTTGGATTTTTGTTTTTATGTTCTCCATCGCCTAGCACAGTGCCTGGAAGAGAGTAGGTGCTTAACAAATGCTGGCTGGGTTGGATTGAATTGAAAGAAAAAAATGTAATCAGAGTATAGTAGAAAGAATGCTAACTTGCATGGAATCAGGGGATATTGGATGTAATAAGCCCATAAAACTTCTTTATTTTGACTGAATAGTCCTGGGTCTCTAGACTCTGCCACTAACTAGCTATGTGATCATGGATAAGTCACTTCCTTTCCTTGGGACGCAGTTTCCTCATCTATTAATTGGTGGTGGTGGTTGTTGGGGAGAAGGGGGAGATCTCAAAGGCCTCTTCCAGCTTTAAAAATTTTATGATTCCATGAAATAGACACAGACAGTCTAGGAAACCTTCCATATGGCTTTAATATCTGACTCGACATTCTTGGACATGACCTGTGTTTGAGTGGAGATACAGGTCTAGGAAAAGGTCTGTGTAGCCGCGGTCGTGTTACAGCTAATGTTTGGCTCCTCACGTTTTTAAGATGGGAAGAGGTGACAGAGATATTTAGGAGTGGTGATAAAATAATGGGACAGCTTTGTGGCTCATAAATGGGCCCTGAAGGTGCTTCCAAGAGAAAAGCACCAGTGACATTTTGAACATTGTCAGACTAAGTAACAACAACAAGTTAGTATTTCTATATTGTGTTAAGCTTTGCAGAGTTCTTTCCTTATGTTAACTCGTTGGATTCTTGCTATGACCCTGGGAGGTAGGTGCTATTCTGACCCCTATTTTACAGATGGGGAAACTGAGGTACACCGAGGGCCATCGACATGCCCAGGGTAACAGAGCTTGTAAGTTTCTCAATAAGACTCAAATTCAGGTCCTCCTGACTCTAAGCACTCCATCCCCTAAATGGTTGTGTGTAGTCTCCTGGGGGGCTTATTTGAAAGAGATGGAGCTGTTTTGGGTGAAAAACTGCTAGGATATTCACTCATTCATTTGTTCCTTCCTTCAGTCATCAGTGCAAAGGGCATCTTGATTCTGGTGGTGAAAGTGCGGGCTTTGGAGTCAGGATGGCCCTTGTTTGCAGTCCCAGCTCTGGCTCATCCTGACTGTGTGACCCTGGAAGGGTCATTTACACCTCTCCATGACGGATTCCAAGTTGCAGAATAGTTAGAGGTTTGCTTGATAGGAGGAGTTCCCTATATCGCTCACATCACAGGTCCAACCCCAATCTTAAATCTGCTATTATGTCCTGCACATTAAATAATGGGCATTTCTCCTGGCTCTGTCGTATGACTGATTGTCAGCGACAATCTACAGATGTCTCCCCAGTGCAGAACTGGGGAGGGGGGTGGGAAGAAAAGCACAGACTCTCTAAGAATACATGAATGGATCACTGCTCAGAGGTCAGAAGGCACTAAGGGAGATGAAGGCAGGGAGGGAGTAACACATTCATCTCCCTTAGCCCCAACTCCCTCCCCCACCCTCTAGTAGGGTCCATTCAATGTGTTCTTGGGGAGTCTGTGCTTTTCCCCCCTCACTCCTTCTCCCAACTCTGCCCTGGGGAAACAATAATTCTCTAAGGCTAGGAACGGCAGAAAAGGTACTGACCTGACATGATAGAGGGAATTGCCTCACCTGGGATTTCCATATACCAATGAAATCACAGGTTCAGTCCCTGTTGCAAAGGAACATAAAACCAAACCTTGGTCCTTGCTAGTGCTGGAGCCTGGTTGTTCTAACACTCCTTGTCCCCCACCCCAGTCAAATGAAATTCTTTTCCCATGATCCAGAACTACCTTGGCTAATGTCTGTGGAGGTACAATGTGTTTAAGTGTTCTCTGTCAGCATCATTACCACTACCATTCTACGTCACCATAATACAAACTATGGTGTGGTCACAGGGTAATAGACGTTTAGCTGTAACCTCATCTTGTCCAAGACTCCTAGAAGACAGAATCATGGGATTTCAGAATTGGAAGTTACCTTGGTGTCTGTTGAACTTCATCTTGATAAAGGTAGTTATTTGTAGAAAGAGGTTTCTGGCTGGAAGATCATTTTCTGGCCCCAAACCCATTTAGTTTATGATAGATCCAGGATGAGTGTATGTAGGGGTTGGGCGGAGCTATGGGAGTAAAGAAGGACAGGAATGAAATAGAGAGCGAAGCTTAAGCCCTCTTCCAGAGGCCACCATCAGCAAGCTAAACCACCCAGGGAGGGGCATCAGGACAGCTCTGGAGCCCAGTAACACTAGCCAGAAACTTTCACCTTGAGGGAGCTGGATCAAATGTAACCCAGTTTAGTGGAGCTGGGAAACAGAAACCATCTGGGGATGGGACTTGGTGGTCTTGAGCCCCTTCCCCACTGAGAAAACGACCACTTGACAAGGAGAACTAATTGGTAACCCAGTAGGAAAGCTCGGCCATGGAATGAGATGGAATGTTCCCTGGAAATGTTTGGAAGGGCTGTCTCCGGCGTCAGGCCTGAGCCCTGTCCCACACTGCTCCATCACAGCCTGGCCTCTTCTCCTGCAGAGCCAGTGGACAGAGGGCTCTCCTCTTTCCAGCTTGATCGGCTTCATGAGAGCAGGACTGCCTAGAACCCTTCTGCTGCCCTAGGTCAGATTACAGCCTCCAATATACTGAATCAAACATTCCTACAGGAAGATAGGAAGAGTTGGGAGGGGACTGGGAATAATGTATGAGGAGCAATGGGGGGCCATGGAGAAAGGTGTCAGGAGAGACCTGGGTTTGAATCTTGCTTCTGACACTGGACTGCCACTATGGGCACATCGCTTAGACCCATGTGTCCGACTGCTCACCTGTGAAGTGGGGGAGAACCCTATCCAGCCAGAGTGCCTGGCTCCTGGACTGGCTCTGATAGCTCTGCCAACACAATAAATGGTTTTTTTTAGTCAATCAACAAACGTTCATTAAGTATTTAGCATGTATCAGGTGGTGTGCTGAACACTGGGGACAAACAAAAAAAATGAAGACAAGAGGTGTTAGTTTTCAAGGAATTTTAGAGGTGGGCATGGATTCAGCACACACACACACACACACATATAAAGAGAGGTCAATACAAAATAATTGAGGAGGGAAAGGCTTGAGTAAGGGGCCAATAGGGGTATGGGGGGCTCATTTAAAGTACTGTGTACAAAGCTCTTTGTAAACCTCTAAGTTTTCTATAACATGAGCTGTTATTCCTGATGGAGGCCCCAAGCATGGCCATTTTAAGAGCACAGACTCCTTATTATATAAATAATCTCCCACGTCCCTGATCTTTGTCTCTTCGGGATTTTATGAGCTCTTGGTGCCCTCCAACTGAGGATCCTGCCCTTCTCTCAATATCAGGGAGCCCTGTGGGACAGTGTTCAAACAAGCATGACCGCAGGAGGGCAACCAAGATGGTGGGGAGACTGGAAGCCTCAAGTGAAAAAACTGAGGTGTGAATTGTAGAGGTGAATTTTCCCCTGAGGCCAGGAAAGCTGTCTCCCCATTAGAGCTGTCCTAAGTGGGGTGGCCTACCTCCAGGGGGGGTCGATTCTCCCTCATTAGAGGGCTTGGAGCCAAGGTTTAATGAGCCCCCGCCAGAGCTGTTGAAGACGGAATTCTTCAGCTATGGATTGGATTAGATGGTCACCTAAGGACCTAACCCAGTGGAAAAACTGAGGGTTGGTTTTTTTTTTTTTGCCTGTCTTTGCATCCTCTGAACTTAGCACAGTGTGTGGCACATAGTCAGCATTTAATAAATATTTGCTGACTGACTAGTAAACACTAGATTTGGAGTCAGAGGACTTGTCACCAAAACCTGTCCCTTCCCTGATTCAGTTTTCTTACCAATGCAATGAGGGGGTTGGCCTAGAGGACCTTTAAAGTACTTTCAAACTCCCCACCTATGATTCTATGATACTTTGGGACCCTCATAAGCTCAGATGATCCTTATCCTGACCCCCATTCTCACAAATGAATCTCATGGACCCAGATCTTGACTAGCAGGTTTCTCGTTGAATATTATTAATACAATAATTTAGCCTTAAATAGTTTTTAGGAAGGGGTGTTTACTAAGATGGTAGAGTAGAACTAGGCAGTTCCCTCAAACATTATGGAATATCTGTGACTCTTTCCTACAAGTACATAGAGAGCCCATGGTAAAGTGCATCCAGTTTTAAAGGGCATGTGTGACAAAGGAGTAACTCACAGGTCCTCATTCCTGAAAGTCCTTTTCTCCCATTCATGGGGTGATCCAAAAGTTCCCCATAAGTAGAGAGAATCTGTGTGTCTGTCCTTAGCTTACAATGCAGACGTTGTCTAGGGACACCCATAAGATACTGATGGGAAAATAGGAAGTCTCAAACCTTCTGGACCCTCTGAGGTTCATGAGGGCCAATTTTTTTTGTGTGTGGGGGAAGGAATGGAGGAGAGGATACTTGGCTGAGGCCAAACTTGAGGCCTCCTTCTCCCCCCACCCCAAGTGGTTCCTCCTCACTCATGTACTGGAAAACCACACTTGCTGCAGTTTCTGGAATTCCATCCCTTTCTCGACTTGCTTGAAAATTTATAGACAATCCCTGGGGTACGGCCAAGTTTCCTCCATCTATCCAAACACGATTCCAGTTCAAAAGGCCTTTTAGCACTTAGCCTAAGGTCTGTGAGTGATTAATTGATTAAGACATGTTCCCACCAAGTTAAGGTATCAAGGCTAGAATGGGGCAGGGTGGTTTTGACCCCATCCTTACACTATGGACCTCCCCACGTCTCAGTTTTCTCAGCTGTAAAATGAAGGTGTTGGACTCTAGATTGCCTCAAAGTCTTGTACCTCTAAACCTGTGTCTTAAAACTCTGAGGTTCTGTGTCTGTAATTCTGATGATTGTTTATGGCACTGGAAATGATCAACCAACTGTATGAGCTCATTTAGATCAAAGGAGTGTATAGTTAGAAGATAATTTAGAGACGATTGAGCCGAACCCTATGTTGTAGATTCACAAATGGAGACATGGAGAGGGTCATAGCACCATGGGACTAGATCTAGATAGAATTTTAGAGGTCATCTAGCACAGCCCCCTTATTTTACATATAAGGAAACTAAGGCACAAAGAGGTTCATAGGGGCATAAAATCATCAATGTAGGCCTTGAAGTCACATTAGAGGTCATGTCCACCCCCCAGAGAATGGAAGGGCTTTGCCTAATTTGCTAAGCAAATTAAAGATCGAGATTCAAATTCAGTTCCTCTGACTCAGAATCCAATTTCCTCTCCAGCCTGCTTGAAGAAAGAAAAATAATACTGACTTAAGAGAGAGAAAGTAACCTGAAACCTTGCTCTTTGGTGTTAGGGCCCTGGGTGGAACTATTGGAAGAGATACCTGATCAGATTTGGGGGGAGGGAGTGGTGACCTGGAGTCTCAGAAGAGTCTTTGTCCTTTAGAAGAAGTCCTTTTGGAAAGAAATTTTGGAGGAGTTAATTGGGGAAGCTCAGCTCCCCATCATGTGCCCCCAACACTGTCAGTTTCTGTGCCGAGAGGTGCCACCAGTAATGAGCCCATGGCATTAACTTCAGCCTCACCTGCTGTAATTAGCCAAACTGGAGTAATCAGCTCTCTGAGGTGGTTGGTGTTGCTGATGCCGAGGGCTGCAGAAGTGACACCCCACCTCTGAAAAGGACATGTTTTCTTCCCAGTCGTGCTATCATGTTTTTTTCTCACACCACCATTTGATAAGACGCCTCTGGCTGTCACTGCAGAAAGTGATTGGTTTATTATTATTGACTCCTTTATCCCAGGCTTATGGATATTCAGGGATCTACCTAACGTCTCCCCCACCTACTTAAAAAGTCTCCCCTACTTCTGTGAGCTGAGGAAAATGGAGGCAGATTGTCACCTTAGGCAAGAGCCAGAGAAATATCCTTAGGATCACATAGAGAAAGTTTAGACTTGGGATTTCATTGTTGTAGGGAAGTTCCAAGTGAGGAAACTCTCTCCCCAATGTAGGTTGCACCTCCTGTCCACTTTAGCATGAAAGAATTGTATAGAACATCGAGAGCTTAAATGATGTGCCTAGTCTCACAGCTTATACATGTCAGGCAAGATGTGGACTTACGCCTTCCTGGCTTTGAGGCAAGATCTCTATCCTCTACCCAGTGTTACCTATATTGGCTCATAGGTTTATAGGTTTAAGGCTGGAAGGGACCCTAGGACCAATCTAGTTTAAGTCCCTCATGAGGGGAAAATTGAGAGAAAATGGGAGCGAGAGATCTGAATTGACCTGCCCAAGGTCACACAGTTCATCAGTGGCCAAGCTCTTTTTCTATCCAATTCTCATATTTTCCCCTCAGAAGTAGAAGTTCAGGACAAAAGGTGATCTTATCAGGGACAAAGAGGCAACAGCACAATTTAAAACATAGCCTGTTACAAGTACTAATGTTGCCATTCCTATCTTACCTTTGTGCTTCCTCTTAACTCTCTTTGGCAAGGGGCATCCGTATGAGTCAGTAAATATTTATTAAGCACCTACTATGTTCTGAGAACCATCCTAAGTTCTGGGGAGCCAAGAACAGCATCCCACTTCTCCATAATACTTTGAAAATTAGTTTGTGTTAAAAAATGGATATTGCTTTTGACTACCATTTCTTTCTTCTTGGCAAGGAGATCAAACATTTGCTGGCTGACATGTTTTAGGGAGACTCTTTTGACCTTTTTGATGCAATTAAATTTCATTAGTTATACTTCTGTTAGAAATGGTGACATTTGGTGTCAATGTCTTTCCTTTATCCATTTGTCATATTTCAGCATCAATAGCTTGAGTAGGTTTGTTTGGGACTGTAGCAATTCTTCTTATTTATTCTTTCTTATAATTTGGTGTTGATTTGGTATTATGTATTATATTTACCCCATCCCTTCTCTCTCTTTTCTTTCCTACTCTAGCCCTCTTCTTCTCCTTTCCATGCATCTTTTAAAATCATCAAAACAAAACAGAACCATTACTAGGCCCTCTTTCTAGTTAGACTCCCACTATGACCCCTGATCATGATTGGGTTCAGAGGGGGCATATAAGAATTTATCCTTGTTTAGTCCCCTTTACTTACTGCTCACATTTATTATTTTGTCTTTCTCTCTATTCCTAAACATTTGTATTTCAAAGTTTCCATGCAGCTCTGGTCTCTTCATCAAAAATGCTTGAGAATACTTTTATTAAAAATTTCATTTTCTATTCGTTTGGATTATACTCAGTTTTGCTGGCCATACTATTCTCAATTATAAGCTTGGTGGGTGGTAAACCTTGTGAGATCCTGACTGGATCCTCAGAACTTGAATTCTTTCTTTCTGGTTATCTGCAGGTTTGCTGTTGTTGTTTTTAACCTGGAGGTTCTAGATTTTGATTGTAATGTTCTTGGGTGTTTTCATTATGCAATTTTCAAGAAGTGACTGGTAGACTCTTTTGATTTCTACTTTGCACCCTGGTTCTAAGAGATCTGGGCAGTTTTCTTTTATTATCTTTTGAAATGTGTGTAGGATTTTTTTGTCATGACTTCAGATAGTTCAATAATTCTTAAATTATCTCTCAACTGATTTTCTAAGTCAGTTGTCTTGCCATTTATATGATATGATGTTTTCTTTTGTTTTTTCAGTTTTTAAACTGTGTTTTAATATTTCATATTGTGTCATGGAACCTTTAACTTCCATTTGGTTCATACTAATTTTTTTTTTAAGCAATTGGGGTTAAGTAACTTGCTCAAGGTTACACGGCCAGTTATTATTTCTGGGTGTGGTGCTGAGTATCTGAGCCTAGATTTGATCCAGGTCATCCCGACACTGGAGCCAGTGCTCTTACTCGCTGAGCCACCTGGCCGCCCCTAAGCAACTGGGATTAAGTAACTTGCTCAAGGTTACACGGCCAGGTGTTTCTGGGTGGGTGCGAAGTGTCTGAGCCCGGGATTCGATCTCCAGGTCTTCTCAACACTGGAGCCGGTGCTCTTACTCACTGTGCTACCTGGCTGCCCCAGTTCATACTAATTTTGAAGGAATTTGTTGCTTGGTAACATTTTATTCCTCTTGTGCCAAGCTGTTAATTCCCTTCCCAATTCTTTCTTCCATAGCTTTCATTTCTTTTCTAATTTTTCCTCTAGAGCCCTCATTCAATTTATAAAAATATTTTAAAATTGGTGTTTCATTTCTTCCAGGGAGTTTAGTCACATTTCTGCCCAAGCTATGCTTTTCTTTGAAGCTTTGCTTGTAGATGTTTTGGAGTCATTCTCTTCTTGTAGGTTTGTGTCTTGAGTGTTTCTGTTACTAAAATAGCTTTTCATGGTGTCATTATTTTGTCTCCCCTCATTCTTCCAGTCTTTTTCTTGACCTCAGATCTTATGATAGAGTTGGGCTTTGACCACTTTTGGAGGGACTAACTGGGATGGTCCTCCTGCTGCTTTGTTGGGGTATTGAGTGTTAAATTATTCCAGGATTTCAGAGGCAGTTCAAGCGCTGAGCTGTCCAAAAGTGAAATTATTTTCATTAGACATCTTCAGGAAAAGACTGGCGAACCACTTATGCCACTCACTAAGAATCTGGGAGAGGGAGAGATTAATAAGATATCCTTGAAATTCTATGATTCTGATAATGTTCTATGTCTATGAATCATGAAACAACTCTACCCAAAGAATCAAAATGACAAGTGACCCAGAAAGCAGTGGAGGGGTGTATGGTGTATTGAAGTAGACCGCAACGTATTGCCAATGATGGCTTATACAGAAAAACACTGTGTAATATCCAGGCAGGGAAGTAGTGTAGTGAGAATTTAGGATAACATTTGGACAGATGTGACTGCATTATACCTACAGGATGTGAAAGGATATAGAGAAAGGCCATAGAGGATTGGTTGGATTTATGGAAGGACGTGGGCAAGTTTCACAGGATAAGATGGATAAATGGGCTGTGGCCTGCACGCTTCCAAAGAGTATACCCATCAATGAGAAGGCAATCCTCGAAGTACTGAAGTCAAATTTACTGCCCTTCTTTCTTTCTCTTTAAAAAAAACCATTACTCTGCATTAAAAAAAACTGTTTAAGAAATGAATCTATTTCTTAGTTAAAAACACCCAAATCAAACATCAAAAGGCAGCCTGAGGACAATTGTTCCCTCCTCAAACTGTAAGCAGGTGGAAGCAACAGCCCTCTTGCTGTCCTGGGGTTTGCCAGTGGCCCCCCCATGTGAAATTCAAATGTATCATTTCGGTTGAGATGGCCCTACTGGCAGCCCCAGAATGGGGAAAGGAGGAGGGCTCCTCTACCAGAGTGGCAGACAGCTTCTTAACAGCTCTGCGCACTCAGCTCTAATATTCTAAATACACATTATGGGGAGCGGGAGGACACGTGGAATGGCTCCGTGGTGGCATTTAGATTTACCCTTGAAATTTATCTTTAATTTTTACAGTTGTCTCCTTAACTGTGTATATTAAGGGCTTCTTCAAACACCCTGCCTTGCCACTGCACTCTTTCCTGACCCCCAAGCGTAATTAAATATTAAATTAATATTTCATTTAAAATTAAATATCAAAGGCTTCCATCTAATCTTTCACTTGTGCCCTGCAGGTGTTTGACTCACATCCTCATAGCTCTGTCCACAAGATGGATACCACCTCTTAATAAAGTGCTTAGATATAATCTACCCAAAACCATCAGAGAAAAAAATTCTGCCATTAGTACCCAATGGGATTAGGGTAAGGAGATGTACAGCTTATCAAAAATGGAAGATTTCAAACCTAATGGCATTTTTATCTGTTCCAGGAGAGATTGCTTAATGTGGTGGTCCAGACAAGAAGCTAGTGGTCACTTCCCATTCTTGGTCATTATTTGTAAAGTTCTTATCATACCATTGAACGTTCCCCCCAATAGAATGGGAAAGGACAGCAGTTCCTTTTCATTTTGTCTTTGTCCAAACAAGATCACAGCTCTATAGAAATTGAAAAATTTGAAGTTGTCTAAGCATCCTCCCCCATTTTACATGTGAGGAAACTGAGGTCCACACTATTTAAATGACTTCCTGAAGGTTATGTACATAGTAAGTAGGAGAATCAAGACTCTTCATGCAACAAACATTTATTAAGCACCCACTTGGTTCAGGGCAGTATGTTACATCCTGGAGGAGAAATACAGTATAAGGAAGACACAGCTCCTGACCCACTGGAGACTGGAGCCCAGATGGCCAGTCATCTAGTCCTTTTCTCTGATCCCTACACCATGATTATCTGGTACATCAGTAACAACACTGGATTTGGGGTCTGAAATCTGGGTTTAAATCTGACTTCTGCCATTTGTAACCTGATTTTCTCAGGCTCTGTTTCTTCATCTACAAAATGAGGAGATTAGACTATGCTTGTCTCCCCTGCCAAATGACCAAATCCATTTCTTTCTTAAATCTTTTCAGGTTTTGGAATTTGTTCTAGAGAACAACAAGCATAAGATCTCTAAGGCCCCTTCCCATCCTAAGTTTGTGTTTTGAAACTGGATGTTTCCTTAGAGAACATCAAATCTAACCTTATTTGTAGGTGGTCTGGGGAGAAGATGAATGACTTTCCCAAGGTCATTCAACTTAGTTAGGATTCAGACTCCTGACTCTCTCCTAATAAACATATCACATTTCTACGGTACCCCACTTCCTTTCATGATGAAGCCTGGCCAGCTGACTGCATCTACTACTCCACTTCTCCTTCTTTCTCCTCTCAAATCTCCTTAAAGAAAATTTATTAAAATCCCTAAATTTATCGTCACTAACCTCAGTGGAACTGCAGTCTTTTTGTCGAAGTGGGTTTTGTTCTCTTAGAGGCCTTAGAAAGGCCTCACATTTTTTCTCCATAAAGCTCTTGGGGATAAAATTCTTGCCTCTGACCTTATACACAATATGTATACACACATATACATATATATTTATATTAATATATACATGTTATTAATATATACATGTTGCTGAGGAAAGAGCCCTGGGTTTGGTGTTGGGGAATCTGGGACCAGACCCCAGTTCTGCCAATTCCTAATTGCATGACCTTAGGTCAATGACTTCATCTCTCTGGGCCTGTTTCCCTTTTTGTAGAAGGAATTGATTAGACAACATGGCCACAGAGGTTGCTTCTAAAGCTATGTTTTGGTGATTCTGGGATAAGATGGGTTCTGAGGTCCCTCTTAGCTCTCACTGAGATGCTACAATCTCTCTGTTCCTTTCTTTTTCTAATTTGTGTGTTTCTGTGATGCTACATTGGCTTACCCATTACCTGAGGCAGAGCACCCTAGCAGGCTGAAGCAAGTAACTGATGGGAGAGTTTGGACCATAAAATGACACACCATCTTCCTGAGGTATAGTGGTCTAGTCCATTTTACAGATGGTACAACTGAGGCTGAGACATTACACATAATTCAATAAGCAAGCATTCTCTCAGATCTTAGTCAACAAAAAGCTCCTTTAAACACAATCATAAGGGCAGCTAGGTGGCGCAGTGAGTGAAGTGCCAGCCCTGGAGTCAGGAGGACCCGAGTTCGGTTCCAACCTCAGACACTTAACACCCACACCAAGAAAAATTAGCCGTGTAACTTTGGACAAGTTACTTAACCCCAATTTCCCTCCAAAGGCAAAAAAACCCAAAAAACAAAACCACAATCATCTTCCACTTTTCTCTAAAGCTTTCTCTCTTCACAAATAACTTTGTGCAACAGATGGCCCAACTATTATTAACCCCATGTTATTCCAAGGGCTATGTGACTTTCATGTGGCTACATCGTATTTGAAATGGGATCCACATCTAGTCCTCATAATTCAAGGTCCATCACTATGGCAGAAGCTTTCACGACCTCCCTTTTAGAAACAATCACTAAAAAAAATTATACAATTTTTCCTTTTTGGAAAAAAATAATATTGGGCATGGGCCAACCCAGATTTTTTTCACAAGCTATAGATATGGTGGTTCCCATTAGATATTTTTAGTTAAAAATGTTGTCGTTAAAAACAAAACAACCCAAATATAATTCTTAAAGTTTCTATCTATTGGCCAGACCCAAGGTATGTAAGTAAGCTAATAATCAGACCCACAATCTTCAGATGAAATGACACACAAGATCCTGGGCCTCGGGAGAATTATTATGAAATCTCAAGGTATTGATGAAAGTTTTTCAAAGCTGATCCAAATGGGATTTAGATTCTGTGGCAGTTGAAATGTGTATTATTAAACTCCTTAAGTAAACCCGAATGGCTCCCAGTGGAGGATTAAGACATTCTATGTATAGCAAAGACGAAATTCTCAGGTCGGGGTTTGCTCGATTGAATTCCCTCCTGATTAGCTTCTGTAATATTTAACTTCATGCCATGCCATAATTATTTAATAAAAAAGTAAATATAAAATATATTTCAGTGGGGAGATGACCTTTTACCTTAATGCTATGTTACTAAAGAAAGACATAGATAAATACAGCCTATAGTTTGGGGCGTGATTCCAATTCACTTTGGGTTTTTGCGATGCAATCTTTTCTCTTCTGGTGCCCATCAGACATGGTGCTGGAATGACTTTCCATGAGCACCACTTACCAAGAAGCAAAAGGTAGGAGAGGCTGCAGATTGGTGTTGATTGTGGAAGGTAATGATAGAACTGAACTTTAGTGACTGAAATTTTCCTTAAACTTCTCTTGGGTACTCTCTTCCCAAAATGGAGTACAATACTAAGAGTAGAAAGTTGGCTTTGGATGTGCCAAGTGGTAGAAATGAGCACTGAACACATGTCTACAGGACATTAAGATGAATGGTTCTTTTGGCTGATTTTCCCCCCAACCAATCAATTCAGTGGGGAAAAAAATCAATCACGAAACCACAGAATATCGAAGTTAAAAGGGACCTGAAAATAATTGAATCCAGTCCTCAAATTTTTCTGAAGAGCCCAGGGAGGTTAAATGAACTTCCCAAGATTATACAATGTATAATTCCTGCCATCAAGAAGTTTACAGTCTAACCTAATCCCATCCACTTATATGACATTGTGCAGATATGGATAACATAAATAGATCAACACCTCTCAGGCTCCTGTCTACACATCTATGAAATACTCTCTTAACCTGAATTTGGTCTAAAGAGGGGTGATCACTCTATGCTCCTGGTTGTTACTCTAAATGGTGGTATGTGAGTAAACTTGTGTAGTAGAATGGGTTTAGAATCAGAGGACATGTGTTTAAATCCCAGATCTTGTTATGATCTCTGTGCCTCACATTTCTTCTCTGGAAAATGGGGATTAGTAGAGTAGATGATCTCCAAGGTCATTGAAACTTTAAGTTCCATGATTGCGACTTTGGTTTTTGGTAGAATTTCTAAAGAATAAGCCTTGCAGTACTCTCGATAGTGGTACATTTAGAGCTTGTTCACTGGTTAATAAATAGGAATACACTACAAGTTCAATCCACTTCAACCTGGTGCAAATTACTTAACTTTCCTGGGTCTCACTTCCCTAATTTCTGAGATGACATAGGAAGACTCGATGGCCTCTGAGGTCCCGTCCATCGCTAGATTAGGCTAATATGAGATCACACTTGAGGTGTGATACATGAGGATGGTTTTCTCTGGACCATTCACTGTTGGGAAGAAGTGCACCTCTCCCTTTCCCATGTCATCAACTAGGACAAAACCTTGGCCTCTTATGGTCTCTATTGATCACTATTCTGATGGTAACTGTTGTAAAGATGAGTAAATGGAGACAATAAGGGACTATTGATATTGTTAGGAAGGGAGGATTTGGGGATACCAGCTTACAAATTTCCTTTCTCCACTCTTTATTTAACTTATAAGCATTTAACCTTGGTAGGCATGTCTACGATCTTAAATATCCCCCTTTGGTTTGCTTTATTTCATACTCTCCTAACTTGAGTAAGTAATAAAAGACTATACACTTGGGAAAGATATGTTTGCCATTATTGCTTTGCTGTATCTAATTCCTAAACCTGTTCGGGGGCCATAGTCCTCTTGGCCAGCAATAGGACATGGTGTTGTGAAAAGATCATGGAATGAAGCTTTGGGGACCTGGGTTCTCCGCTCATCTCTTTGACAAACTTGCTGTGTGGCCTTGGATCAACTCCAGAACCTCTGTGAGACTCAGTGTCTTTATCTTCAAAATGAGAAATACCAACACAAAACCTCAGTACCTTGTAGGATCATTCTGAGATTCTGGTGAGTTAACGGAAAGTTTTGAAGTGGGTAAGGCTGCCCCAAATAAGAGATCGTTGTAAGAAGGAAGAAGCCCAGATATACGTGGTCTCTTGTTGTGCTATTGAGAAAGGCTTCTAAAAGCAACCGGTAAGCTTATGGGGGGGAGGGGCATAAAAGCAGGAGGCCAAACCTTGGCTGCAAGGAAAGAGTTTATGGGACCTGACCTGGTTAAATGGAAAAGGGGCCAAGGAAGAACAATGATGTGGGATCTTGGGCAGAGAGATTCCTTGGGCCAGCAGAAATGCTGGCCTATCTATGAAGGCATGAGGGCTTTCTAATTTACCCCCAACCTGAATTCTTCTTACCACCCTCGGACATAATTTTGTATTCATTTTGTAAACATTTTGTCTTCATTTCTGTACGTGGAACTTTGCACCACTCCCACTCCCAATGGAGTATAAGCTCTCTGAGGTCAGGGACTATTATTTATATTTGTCTTTGTATCATTGCCTAGTATAGCACAGAAAACGCTAGTTTCATTGAATTGATAAGAACCAGGAAAGAAACTGTGGATGGCAACTGAAGATGGAAAAGCACATGTCAAAAAAGAGGAGAGAGAAAAACAAGAGGGAGAAATAATAAGTTTATTATGTTTACAAGAAACTGAGATATGATGATGATGATGATGATGATGATGATGATGATGAGAGGGTTGTACGAGGTGCCCTATAAGGTCTTTTCCAACTTGAAATCCATTATTCTAATGAATAACTCTTAAAATTAAACTACTTTGAGTATCAAATGAGGCATTAGAGTAAGCAAAATTTTTACACAAGAGTGAAAATTATACTTTTATCCTTTAATCTATCTATAATTTTATGTATTCAACTAAATTTTGTTCAAAAAGATTTTTATGTTGAACCTACTACTTGTGGAGAACTATGTTTGGTGCTTGTGATACAAAGTCTCCTTTCTACTGGGTGGAGGAGGGATTCACCATGGATGCAGGAAAGAAAAGAAAAAAATACGCACAAAGTAATTCAGGGGTAAAGGGAGGAACACCGATAATTGGATGGGAGTAAGAAAATCCTTACATCAGAGGTTACATGTGAGCTGGTGTCAGTCAACAAGTATTTATTAAGCCCTTACTATGTGTCAGGCACTGTTCTATGTGCTAGGAATATAAATAAAGGCCAAAAAGAGCTCCTTCCTTCATAGAGCTTGCATTCCAAGTGGGGAGACAGCATGCAAATAACTTGGTGTATACAAGGTATATACAGAGAACAGAAGAGCCATTCCAATCCATCCAGGCCTTCTTGTCCTGTGTGATTCTTATCTACTTCCTTCCTTAAGCACCTTCCTTAAGCACCTTAAGGCCCTTCCGTGGTTCTTTCAATATTTACTCTTTCTGAGCTCCCAGTGCAGCCCTGGGGCCATTCAATGGTTATCTCCATCTCTCACCAACGTGTCTGACTCACCTCCTTTTTGGCGATGTGTATCTTGGACCCTACCTTTTCTGCCACAGCTCATCTCATGTTCAAATTACAGTTGGCCAGCAGCTGTAGCTCATATCTACACCACACACCCCAACCCCATTTGATTCATCATTTTGTTTTGTTATCATTAAATGTTTCCTAATTTTCTTAGTAGTCTGAAATAACTAAGCGATAATAAATAACTAAAAACAAAATAACTAAGCAATAATAAATAATAGCATCAACAATGCTTTCACTATTGGAAGCATTAGTGTTATTCTGCTAATACCAGTAACTGGGACAGTCCTTCAAAAAATATTTCTTTCACAAGGTTTGATTAATAACCAGGACACATACTCAGGAATTGGGACTTTTCTTTTTCAGCATTAAATGAACCTACCATAGACTATGGCTTCCAGAGATTACAGAAAGTCATCCCGAGGCATCCTGGAGATCCAGAAAGACTAGCTAAGGTAAATCACTCTGGAGACTGATGTGTTAAAAACCATTTTATGGCATTTTAGTAAAATGAGATGCATTTGAAAACAAACTCCCTTCATTCTAAATAGGCTTTGAAGCTTGGCTGCAAAGATTCTCTTGGGTTTTCTTTGGGATATAGGTGTCGAATGTGCACAAAATGTTCCACTGATAAAGCTTAATTTTGAAATGTACTTCTGGGATGTGCTAAACACACACACACACACACACCATAAAAAAGCCTGACACCCCAAAATACAGAGTTTCAAATCAGATCAATTAGATTAATCTTTGCAAAAGACAATTCACTTTATCAAAGTGAATTCTTTGAAATCTAATGGTCCTGTAGCATATTAACATATTCTATTTATGTATTAGCTATCAGGAAAGCATGTTGTATTTAGAATCAGATGACTTCATTTAAGATTCTTCTTCTCCTGCTTCCTCCCAGCATGAATTTGGACAAGATACTTTATTGCTCTGGCTCTGTTTCCTCATTTGTTAGATGATGGGATTGGACTAAGTGACTCCTAATATCTCTTCCAGTTCTCAACAAATGATGCTAAGACCTTCAGAAATTAAGTGGACAAGGGATGATGGGTTAAAGGCATGTGTCCTTGTTGGGCCTCTGTTCCCTCATCTGTACGACAAAAGGGTTAGACTGGATGATCTTCAAGGTCTCCTCCTATGATTGTGGCTTCCTATGAATAATCAACCAACAAATACTAAAGATCACAGATCTAGTGTAGAAAGGTTCTTTAGAGGTCATCGAGGCCAACTTCCTTATTTTAAACTGAAGAAAACTAGAGTGGAAATGATCTGCCTAAGGTCATAGTGGCAGAAAATGGTAGAGCCAGATTTCAAACTTAGGTCATATGATTCCAAGGTCAGCATCATTTCCACTTCCTCCTTTGTACATATGTGCAAGTTTCTTCTGTTTAAAAAATACAATTTTAGGTGAAGCAATTTTGCATAGCCCTCAGAGATTTAACTGGAGCACAATTTGTTGAATATTATGGGCAATGGTGAAGTTGATACTTAGGCTAATCACCAGTGGGGTCTCAAGAGTTAGCTCAGGTTATCACCTGCCACCTTATTTACATTGGGAAATTGTCCAAATGATGCTATGACAGTGGAATTTGATTATGGTATGCTATTGCCAAATAACATTCATTGTGTGAAGGTATATCTGTGCAACACAGGGTAAGGTATACTTGTGTGTAAATCTGCTATGAAATGCATCCCTTTGATAAGTCTGCCTATGAAAAATTATTTGATAAGGGCCTGGCTTGTTATTTCAGCTTTGATTTATATTAAAACGTTGATCACATTTATTTTATCTCATTAAATTGCTGAGAGGTATTTCATTTTTTCATCAAATTGGAACTTTAAACATTCTGATATCAAATTGTGAAGTTTCTATTTCTCTGTATCATGAGAAAAATTAGAAGCCCATAATTGCCTCTCTAATGCACCTTTATTTTCCTCTTGGAAAAACCCTAGCTTTACAAATAAAAGCTTTCTATAAAATAGGTTAATAGCGATTTAAAAAGCTGTAAGAAAAACAGGAGGTGGCAAAGACAAAATGAGAGGAAAGGGATCACTGATTGTACTCCCCCCACCTCCCTCCCCTAAGAAACTAGAGAGAGTGTTATTGAGAGAATTCATCTTTGTTAGAATCAAATTTCACAAAAGGCAGTGCCATAGCCATTTCAGAACTCTGGATAGCTCCTATACAAGAGGATGGAGCTCTAGCCAATCAATCACTTAAAAATACTGGATTGGTCCGACAGTCTGATTTATGTCCAGGATGGCTTCGGATATATATTTTCCCCTTTGGTAAAACCTACCTGGTCACACACATTTTTCCTGAAGTCTTCCCATATCATAAATGATTTTGTGTCTGGGAAGCCCAACACTCTTTGGAGGGGAATACATTATACTTTAGTATTCCTCACAATTTGTTATTCAATAGTGAGATCACTTTCCCCATGGATGTAGCTCCATCCTCTCCATTCTTTGGTATTTAGCATTTCATGATTTTTTATCACCATAAAAATTATTTAGTAACTAACTTTCTGTTGATTCATTCAATTCCAATGGGATAAGTGCTGGATTCAGAATCAGAGGCCCCGGATTCAAATCCCAGCTCTGACACTTAGTGTCTGTGTGACTTTGGGCAAGTCATTTAATTTCTCTGTACCTTAGTTTTCCCCATCCCTAAAATGAGAGAACTGGACCAGAAGGTGTCGAAGGTTCTAGAGATATGGGTATACAATTTGAAATCAATTCAATTTGAAAAACACTTATTGCAAGGCACTGTGCTAGATGCTCAGAATACAAAGACAAAACTGAAACCATATTCATTTCCTTGTATTACTTTCTATCAGAGGGGCACAATAGATACACAGGTAATTAAACTCAAAGAAAATTGATGAGGGATCATGTAATACCAATGGGACAGGGAGACAATTTCAAAGATGGCACCTGAGTTGAGTTTTGAAGAAAACTAGGGATTCTAAATAGGCAGAGGTGAGGAGGAAGTAAAATTCAGACATGGGAGCAGGAGTTAAAGTCCTGCAAATACCCAAAGATGTGAAGTGATGTGTCAAATTCAAGGAACTGCTAATATACCAATTGGCTAGACCATCCTGTGTTTGAAGGCGATTATCATGCAACAAGTCTGGAAAGACACATGGGAGCCAGAGTGCAGGGGGCTCTAAGTTCTAAACTGAAGTTAATTTTTTTTTCTAGAAGCAAAAGGGAGCTACAGATTATTTTTGAGCCTCTTTATACTTAGCTGAGTCAAGTATGTATTAAATGCTTGCTATATGACAGTCATGGTGCTAAGCCCTCGAGAGACAACGAAAGGCAAAAAACAGTCCCTGCCCTTGAGTAGCTCCCATTTTAATGGGGGAGACAACATGTAAAAAGCTAGGAGCATGCAAATTATATATAGCATAGATGGAAGGTAATCTCAGAGGGGCGGGCACTGGCAGCTAAGGGTCGGGGACAGACAGACCTCTTACAGAAGATGGGGTCTGAAGTGTATCTTGAAGAAAGACAGGGAAACAAACACAGCTGAGCATTCCAACACAGGTATCCAATTCAAAAGCTCTCCACCTTGGTAGGATCTCGAAGGGTCTACTGGTTTTGACTTTGAGGCTTGCCAACGTTATTTCCGCATTATGATAATGTGCTTAGAGCATAGTAAGCCCTTAAATGTTTGTTGAGTTGAGTTATTCAATTAGGTTTGTAGTAGAATAGAGAACAAAAAGTGATTTTTTTAAAGCAGTCTGCCACCAACATACTTAGCATTGTGGTTAATAGTTTCAGTTATCTCCAACACTTTATGACTCTGTACCATTCAAGACTGTGGAAAGGGCTTCCCTCTCTGTGCTGATGCATTTCACCATTTGGTTCTTGTCCCCATCTCTCCCCCAGGAAATGCTGTTGAAAAGAGCAGCTGATTTAGTGGAAGCCCTTTATGGAACACCGCACAATAACCAGGTTAGATGCCAAACCTTTGCCCCATGGGCCACCACTTCCCTCTTGTCTCCTGCTTGATTCTGACTTTTCCTAGAAAGAATGCTAACCTCATGGGATTTTTTGTAGGACATCATTCTGAAGCGAGCTGCTGACATTGCTGAGGCCCTCTACAGTGTCCCAAGGAATCCCAGCCAGATCCCAGCTCTGTCTAGCTCTCCAGCTCACAGTGGCATGATGGGTATCAATTCCTATGGCAGCCAGCTAGGTGTCAGCATCTCAGAGTCCACACAGGGAAACAACCAAGGTAATAACTTTTCTGGAGTTCAAGGTTAGCTACTAGGAGCCTTAAATTCAGAAGGCATTGGGATGAGAATCCTGCTTAGACAAAGGAACCACAATCATGCAATTAAGAGGGATGCCTTGTTCTGAGGAAAACAACAAATTCATGTGCTTAACCACTTATACCCCAGCCAAATGAAATCCATTTATTTTTATTTATTATTAAAAATAAATTATTATTTTATTAAGATATTATATAATAATATATAAATAAAATTATATTTTATTTATTTGTTATTATATTATATTATATATTTATTTTTAAAATTATATAAAATTATAAAATAAAATATTATTTTAATTTTTAATTAAATAATTAATTAATTTTAAAAAAGTAAATAATTAATTAAATAATTTTTAAAATAAAAATTCCAATAAGATAGGTTAAGAAGGAGGATGTGGAATAACCATGATTGGAAAAAAATATTTAAACTGTATAGATGATCAGTTTTGGAAGGCCTATACACAGTACCACAAGCAGTGTTGTGTGATAAAGAGAACACTGGAGTTGGTGTTAGAAAGACATAGGATCCAAGCCTACCTCTGACCCTTGCTAAGAAATGTGACCCCCAGATAGCTTCTAAACTGCTGTGTACTTCAGGCAACTCCATAAGACTTATGTACCAAGTCATAGACGGGTTGAGGTCTGCATTTGTGAAAGGAGCTCCCATCGACAGCAATGTAGATACTTCTCATATTCTTGGCAGGATAGCCAAATTGGGTCATTAGGCCTTTCGTTGGTTGGATTGAATTAACCCTTTCAGCATATTAATAACTAATTTGGACACTTAAACTGTTCATCTCTTATCTCTCACTTGCCATATGGCCAACCCATTTTCTTTTTTCAACTATTTCCTGGATAAGATATTTTACCCAGAAGCAATATGGAACAGTAGAAAGAGTGCTGATTTTGGAATTGGGAGACCTGAGTTCAGTTCCTGCCTTTCATACATGTTAGGTGTGAGATCTTGAATAAATTACTGTAATTATTTGAAACTCAGTTTCCATTTCTGCAATTCAATTAAAAAATATTCATTAAGCACCTACCATGTACCAGGCCCTGGGCTAAAATAAGGGAGCTTGGAAATGATAACTTCTAAGATCCTTTTCAACTTGATATTTGTGATCTCATGATTTTTCAGCATCTTTGCCTCTGATTAAATGAATAGTCCTCTGTTTTACTTGGGATATGCCATTTAGACATTTCAAAGGGTCCATGATCTCTTGTTTGTGGGTATTGTTCACATCAGTATAAAAACCTACCCATGCCTTATTATTTGGTGCATTTTTTATTCATGCTTTCCCAAACTTCTCTATTCCTCTAGCATTTAGCTTAGCTCTGTTATCCATCCCCCTGGATATATGACCAGCCCGCCTCCTTTTTAGGTGGAGGGAGGAATGCCATATATGTCCTTGGTGTCTTTATTGACACCTGTCACTCATAAATCCTTTTTGGTGGCTTGCTTCTCCCAACTTGTACTCACCTTTCATCTTTCCATTGATATTGGACTCATGAGTGTCATTAATTCTTCAGACACCATGGTGCGCCATGACTCACAATCACAGAACCTGGAGAATCTTGGTGTTAAAGTCTATTGCTGTGTATAATCACATACATACATACATATGTACAAACTGATGAGAAAGTCTGAGCTGATTTGTCAATGAAAATGTAAAGCACAGAGAGAGACAGCCTCTTATTTCATGTACACCCTATCTTTATTTGATCATACTGAGTTTAACATATTACTTTTCATTAACCACAAAAAAAGATTTTTAAAAATACCCTTGCCCCTTCATTCTTCTACTAGTTACCTTCCTTGTTCTAGAAATCAAAAGACTCAATAAAAGGCAAGGTAATCTTCCTTTGAATCAAGTATTTTAACCCTATAGGTGACTGCTTCTCAATCTATCCCAGCCATAAATTGAATCAATTTTAAGCACCTTCTATGTGCTAGGCACTACGCTAAATGCTGGGACCATGAAAACAAAAAGGAAAAGAGCCCCCACTTTCTAATACCTTACAGTGTACTGGGGGAGATGATATGTACACATGTAAGTAAAATTATATGTGTGGCATGCCCTTCAAGGCTATTTCTCCCGATCCTACTGTCATAGGATTGGTAGGCAGGGCTGTGAAGTCCTTCTAGAACTGTCTCACAGCCTCCTCTCTCTACTCCCCTAATCTGGTTTTTCCCCTGTTCATTATTGGCTAGCCAGACTTAATTGGCTTTTAGGTAGGGGTATTTATGGATGAGATGTCATGATAACAGTTGCAATAAAGCATGCCTCCAAATGTCTTGGGGGCACTCTTCCATAAATACATACCAGTGCAGGAGGAAGCTTAGCTAGTTTATGTAACAAAGGAGTAAATCAAAGTTCTTAATCACTAGAAGTACTTTTTTTCCCTTTGGGGAATACTCATGACATCCCCTTTCAATATAGCATTTGCTAGGCTTTAAGGGTCAGTGCCTTTGTCAACCCTAGAGCTGCCATCTTTGATGTATTTTAGTTCCCAAGGTAGATGGTGTGGTCAGTCACTGATGTTCTAGGGATATTGCTACTAATTCCAATGTTAAAACTAAATCTTCTGGGGAAGCTAGGTGGCCCAGTGCATAGAGCACCAGCCCTGGAGTCAGGAGGACCTGAGTTCAAATCCGATCTCAGACACTTGACACTTACTAGCTGTGTGACCTTGGGCAAGTCACTTAACCCCAATTGCCCTGTCTTCTCCCCTCAAAAAAAATTTAAAAAATAAAATTTTCTAACATTTCAAAGTTCACACTGTTTTCCTCTAGACATTACAGGACAGGGAGGAGAGGAGATAGAATTCAATCCTCACCCCCCAAGTCAATTATCAGTAACTAGACTGGCTTGTTGCTAGAATCTCTTGAGAATCTTGATTTCAAGCTGGACTACTGCAATATACACAGACCCCCAAAATATGCCTGATTCATTCTTTCAATCCTCATACATTTCCTGAGTTAGATGATTTTATCTACTGATCAAAATATTTCACTACTTCCAAATTGATTAAAAACTTGGTAGCACCTAGTTTATGCTTTTGATTAACTGATTCCATAGAGATGCCTTTTATAAGTACAATATTTGGGGTAGGGTAGAGAACACCCCTTTATACATACAAAATCATTTCAAAGTAATTTGACTAAGAGCTGGAGGTCAGAGCAGGGATTAAATTCAACAATTTTTTTTTTTTTGGAGTTGTTGGGGGGGGAAGGCTGGGCAATTGGGGTTAAGTGACTTGCCCAAGGTCACACAGCTAGTAAGTGTTAAATATCTGAGGCCAAATTTGAACTCAAGTCCTCCTGACTCCAGGGCAGGTTCTCTATTCACTGCACCACCTAGCTGCCCCCAATTCAACAAACATTGTTTAAACTTGAGTCATGTTTTAAGTGCTGTGATACATACACGGAGATAAAAAAAAAAAAAAGAAATAATACCTTCCCTCAAAGAACTTATATTCTAACAGAGGATACCATGTGTCCATAGAGAAGTAAAAACAAAGTATATACAAAGGAATTTTAGGACAGAGATGGGGACTAACAATGGTTGGGGGAGGGAGATTAGTAAAGGACTCGTGTAGGAATGGCACATAAGCTGTTTTCTGAAAGCAGGTAGGCATTGCAGGAAGGATCCCATGAATTAGTCAGTTCCTATAGTAAAAGTGAGGGTTAAGGCCTCCAGCTGGAATTTCTTTTCTTTTCCTTTGGGAATATTAAGATGGATGAGCTAGAACAGTGGTTTCTCATCTTCGTTGAGTATGAGAATCCCTTTTTAACAACAAAAACTTCTCAGACCCCAAGCAGTGACAGCTGTTTAGTATCTGCAATTTTATTATCTGTTGATGCAGACAAAACATCAATCAATCAATCAACAGACATTTATCCAGCATCTGCTAAGTGTCAGACAATGCGCTAAGCGTTGGGGTTATAAAGACACAAAGATATAGTCTCTGCCCTCAAGTGCCTTATATCCTGATGGGGAGACCCCATGCACTTCTAGAGGGATTTACAAGATCCCGACAAAGCAGATACAACCCACAACCTTAGACCGAAAGACTCTGGTAACTTGAGGGAATTGCGGCTCTGAATTTAGGAATACTTGTAAGGGAATTGTCAGTTTTGTAATCTTAATAATATCTGCATATATTTAAACAGTTCAGCGTAAGTATGTGAGATGTCTTATTTCCTTAGTCCATAGATGGGATATTTTCTTAGTTACTGCACTGTCTTTTAAGGACCACCTCTTGTGGTCATCCTGCAGGCTGGAGCTGGCAAATCATGAGCCTGAAAATTGAATTCTCAGGAAACAGCATGCATTTATTTGGGGCCAGGACATATTTCGTCCTTTGTGTGGTTTCAGAGACAGTTATACTAGTGGGTGTTTAAAGAGCCAGACTAACACATCCTATGTCCTGAATTGGACAGGGGTGATGGTGTGGTATGTGCAGGGAAGACGAGAAGGTTCCATTTTCCTCCATATCCATCCTTACCACTAAACGATGCCTGAAATTCCACCATTGTAGCCTGAATTTATTGCTCAGGGTTTCATTCTCTGTTCAAGAATCCCTGGAAGGTCAAATACTCTAAAATTCTTTTGGACATTAGTGTCTTAGAACAAAGGGATAATCTAATAATCCGAGTGGAATAGGGAAGCAATAACGGCACTGGGCTTGGTCAGGATTCCCTGAGTTCAAAGCCTGCATCAGCTGCCAGCTAGTTGTGGGACCTTGAGAAGTCACTTAATGTCTCTGCCTCAGTTTCCCCACGAGCAAACTGATTAGACTTGCAAGACTGTAAAGTCTCTTTGAGCTCTAACCGTGCTCCTAGGTAAAGGGGTAGGGGAGAAAGGGCCCTGAAACCAATGACTGGGTCTGTGCCTCTGGGGAGGCAGCTGTGGCCCTGGTGTGGGACCTGTTGCTTCACTCGTTCGTCTCCCTCCCCTGCCCAGGTTACATCCGGAACACAAGCAGCATCTCTCCTCGTGGCTACTCCTCCAGTTCCACCCCCCAGCAGTCCAACTACAGCACGTCCAGCAACAGCATGAATGGCTACAGCAATGTGCCCATGGCCAACCTGGGAGTGCCGGGTTCCCCAGGCTTCTTGAACGGCTCCCCCACAGGATCCCCTTATGGAAGTAAGTGCGTTCTCTCCATTTTGTTGGATGTGGGATTCTTTCCTTTTTTCCTTCATACCCCCAGTGACTATTTTATAGCACCTTCACATAGTAGGCACTTAATAAATGCAAACCACCACCACAGCTAAAGTGCTTTAAAATGAGAGCGAAGGAAGAAATAAAGAAAGAGCCTTCATCAGACACTTACTATGCCCCAGGCGCAGTATCAGGCCCTTTGGATAGATACAGCCCCTACCCTCCAGGAGATTACTGTCTGATAGGAAGAGACAACAATGCATGTCTGGGAGTGGGGACCTGAGAGGCTCATTTTGGTCTGGAAGTCACAAGGAGGGTGAGTGGAGTCACAGGGAGGCAGTCCATTGACTGCTCCTTTCTAGAAGTGACTGTTGATTTGATTCCTGTGTACAGAGGAAGAGATGAGAAGGGAGGAAAAGGGAGAGGCACCTCCTGGCAGGACAGATAACAAGGTGCCCCGGATGGACAGGTGGATGTGATGGGAAGGTAAAGAACAAGCTTTGATTTCCTCATTTCTCCAAATAATGTTTCTTTTACAAAAGAGACAAAGGTCCCAGATCTGAACTGTGTGTGGTTGTGGCCACAGCAGGGTTGGGAAGGCAGGCATTGTGATTCCCAGGCAGAACCACATCTCTGTTTCTACTCCTTTGACACTAATACCTCTGACACTGTGGATTTCCCCTTTTCAGTTTCTCAAATAGAGCCCCTTCTCTGACCCTGCCACCAGAATGGTCCCTCAACCCCTCGAACCTGGACTATCGCAATAGCCTGCCTCATGTCTCTCTTCTAGACTCTTATGTTCCACCACCAAAGCACAACCCCATATTCAAGAAACTCCAGTAGCTCCTTACCCCTAGAAAGTTAAATACAAAATCTTGTTCACAGTTCTTTATAACCTATCCCTTCACCCCAATATTTCCAGTCTTCTTATCCCTTAAACCTCCCCTCACCAAATATTCTGTGATTCAGTGGCACTGGCCTTGTCAGTCTTCCTCAAATAAGACTCATCATCTCCCAGATCCAGGCATTTTCTCGGGCTCTCCTTCCTTATCTCTGTCTCCTGGATTCCTTCAAGCCCCATCTAAAATCATGCCTTCTTAATCCCTTTTAATTCCAATGACGTCGTTCTGTTAATTACTTCCTGTTCATCCTGAACCTAGCTTGTCTGTATGTATTTGTTTACTTGTTGTCTTCCTCATTAGGTTATAAGCTCCTTGCCAGATTTTGCCTTCCTTTGTATCCTCAGTCCTTAAGAAAGTGCCCGATATATATATATATATATATATATATATATATATATATATATAATGTGTGTATATTATATATATATATATGTATATATATAGGCACTTAAATGCTCATTGACTGACTGGCTGACACCAGTGAGGCTGGCAACTCCATTAAAATTGCCAGGTCCTTTCTGGATGAGCAATTTAAATTTACATCTGCTACAAAGGATGGCCAGGCAGGGTGAATGACGTTACCTAGGAAGGGTGGGCACCTCACACCAAACCCTGATGCTCCTAATGGGATTACATTAAAGGGTTCTGGTTGACAAAATAATTCTCACCTTTTGGCAAGAGGCCCAAGGAAACTGCACCTGCTGGACTGGATGGAAAGAATCCCCTGGGAGAAAAATGCTTTCCTGTCCATATATTAGTTACAATCTTGAAGGCAATTGTTTGATTCCATGCTATTCTCCAAGGCACTTCTCTCTGCCAGGGAAGGGAAGAGGAGATATGAAAGCTGTTTAACTTTTCTTTTGCTTGGATCCCACCACATCCTCCAGTAATCTCACTGATGGGGACATTCTCTCCAGCAATGCAAATTGCAACTCCTGGCCTTTGTGACTCTTATCTGTGTTCTCCCTTAAATTCAACACAAGAGACCAGTGATGATACCTTTCAGTTCTTCTCACCTTTTTCTGCCTCAGACATTCTAATCACCCTGCCAGCAAAGCTCACCTAAGACTTCCACATCAGTCACTGAAACTGAGCAACAGATGTGAAGAAATCTGGGAATCTGGAGGAGTCAGGGTCTGCATGGAGGCTCTCTGTCTTGTTGTTTTCAGAATACTTCCCTTCACTTGGTATCTCACTGTTGTTGGTCCAAAGACCACCAATGCTTTGGTATTTTATAATCCATTTCTGGGAGGCAGTGAGGTTGAGAATATGTCTGCCTCAGCTTTAGCCCATCAAAATGGAATGTGATCCCAGGAAATACATCAAACCATTGAAATTTTCTATAGGAACAAAGTGAAGTGCCTGATGACATTAAACATAAAAAAAAGGTATTTGGCATCTATCTAGTCTGTCTATCTATCATCTATCATCTATCTACCTACCTACCTGTCCATCTGTCTGTCCATCTGTCTATCTATCTATCTATCTATCTATCTATCTATCCATTCAACTATCATCTACCTACCTACCTACCTACCTACCTGTCCGTCTGTTTGTCCGTCCACCTGTCTGTCTGTCTACCTATCTATCTATCTATCTATCTATCTATCTATCTATCTATCTATCAATCATCTATCTATTTGTGTGTGTATTATATATTTCTATCTGAATACATGGAATCTTTAGACCTTAGAGGTCATTCAGTCCAAATTTTACCGGAAGCATGAATCTTGTCTACAGCTTCCCTGACAAAGGGCCAACTGGCCTCCACTTGAATACCTACAGTGATGGGGATCTCACTACACGGTCGATGTTCAAGTACACCTGACCCCAAGAAGCAGGTCATTTTCCTCTTGGCCATCTCTCATGCTCGGGATCATAGGATTCAGGATTGATTGGGGACCTTAGAGAGCTCTAATTTGTTCATTGTCACAGCGAGTCAAAATCTTTTTCCTCATAACTTCCCCTCACTGTTCAGGGTTCCTCCTTCTGGTGTCGAGTAGACCAAGTATGATCCATCCATATGGCAAGTCTCTGGGATCTGATCGACAAGGTCATTGTCTCTCCCTGGCCTCTTGCTTGTCTTCTCTAAGCTAAGCACCTCTTGCTTCTTCAGCGTTGCTCTGGAGTCCCCTTCCTCTCTTAGGTCCTCATCGGCACAGTTCTGGTTTGCCAGTGTCTCTTCTAAAATTGGGGAAATCAGCACGGCACTCCAGGTCTGGCTGGGGGATAATGGGAGAGGAAGTTCTCTGCTTTAGACACTGCGCTGCTGGTAACACCATCTAAGCAGGATCTGGCCATCCTCATACTCTGTTAGCTCGGACTGTTTGTTGTTGTTCAGTTGTGGCTAACTCTCCGTGATCTCATCTGGAGTTTTCTTGGCAAAGATACTGGAGTGGTTGGCCATTTCCTTCTCCAGCTCATTTTACAGATGAGAAAACTGAGGCAAACAGGTGGCTTGCTCAGGGTCACACAACTAGTGAGTATCTGAGGCCGAGTTTATTCTCAGGTCCCTGATTCCAGTGCCTGCCCTCTACCCACATTTAGCTATATCTCTCAAGTATCCATGTCCCCCAGTTTTCTCACCTTGGCCCCCTGCAGTGCCTCACCCTTGTTTCACATACATGGTTAAATCTGCATCCTTTTCCACATCCCCTCTTCACCTTCGAGTCTGTATTCTACCTCAGGGCAGGTCTTAGATTACCTGGGAAACACTCAGGGGGGACATCAGAGCTGTCTTCAAGGATTGGAAGACTATTGTGGGGAGGAGGGATGGCCTGAGAGGAAGGAACCAGTAGTAATGAGTGGAAGGTGTGAAGAATAAAAGGGTCAGTTTGATGTTGGGGAAGACTTCTTAACCAAGTAGAAGTATCCTGGTGGAGAAGGAACAGGCTGCCTCCGGACCCAATGGGTTTTCCCTCTTTGTGGAAGTCTGAAGGGAGGGGCTGGAGATCCAATGACCAGATATATTGCAATGGGTATTCTTTTGGAGGTATGAATTAGACTAGGTGGCTGTCAAGATCCCTTCCAAGGGGCAGCTAGGCAGTGCAGTGGATGGAGCAGTGGGCCTGGAGTCAGGAAGACCTGAGTTCAAAAACAGCCTCAGATGCTCACTAGCTGTGTCTCCCTGGGTAAGACACTTAACCTCTGACTGCTTCAGTTTCCTCACCTGTACAATGGGAATATAATATTGCTAACCTTTCAGGGTTGTTGTAAGGACCAAATGAAATATTTGTAAAGTGCTTTGTGATCTTAGAGGGTTATAGAAATGTCAGCTATTTCAGTGCTCTTTTGTCCATTGTGCTGCCTCCAAATCCAGATAGGCACAGTTTCTTAGGGGGATGGGAAAACTCCATAGAGGCCGAGGAGCTCCTGGATCCAGGGCTGAAAAGCCCAGTGCTATGGACTTTATGTTATTTTCCCCAATAGTCTGGTGTAGCTAGGCCACGCCATGGTCTAATTACTTGTCCAAGCTGATTAGAGAGAAAATAAAATTGAACCCCACAGCCATGTTTGACTTTCCTGACTGCCAAAGCAGGGGATTGGAAACCTTCATCTTTATTGTTCTTACACTCACAGAACTCCAGCCCCCCAAAAGTGGCCAAACAGATGTTTTTCCCATTTGACGTACGAGCTTCACTTCCTAGCTGGAGCTACGAGTGCCAAGTTTCAGCCCAGAGCACGTTTTTTATGGCTGAGTTATAAACCCCTGACAATAGGGGGTTATAATGAAATGCTGACAGACCCCTGTGCGCCAGCAAATGGGACGGCTGAGTGCAAACGGCGGATATTTGCCCAGCGAGGTCCAGCTGGGGCAGTGGGAGTCATCCTGGGGACAAGAGGTGCTTTTCCCCTCACTTCTCATGTCCCTGTTAGCATCAGGCCCTGACATGCATTTCTTAACTTTGACTCATACAAGGGAAGATAGATGTCCAATGACATCCTCAGTGGGGAGGCTGGTCAGTCAATTGCCAAAAAAAGGAGAAAGACAATCTCCCTGCCCCCTCCAAACTTTGGTCCAAGCTGCAATCCAGCCAGCAAGCCTGTCCTGCCTGGGGGGCTATTTCCTCTGAAGCAGAGAGAGCCACCAAGGCAGCCTGGAGTCAGAGTCAGAATAATGCCAAACAGCATCAAGACTGTCCAAAGATCCTGCTCATCATGGGCCTCACCCTATAGTGTGCTCTGGGATGGGGCAGGAAATGGAATGGAGAGGGGGGGAGGGAGGGAAGGTGAAGCCTTTCTCCTCCTGCCAGGCGATGTGACTCTACAACAAAGGACTCTGACCAGAAGCACAAATTCCATACTTGTAGGTGATCTCTGCAGGAGGGCAAACAGCCCCACCCTCTGCTTTCACTACCCAGAACTTTGTGGATGGTCACGTGGAATAACATGTCATGGTCTCATGTTTGTTTGTTGGGTCTTCTTCCCAAAGTTAACTATAAGTGCATGTATTTGCTCTGCTTAAAAGCCTAAAATCCTCAACCATGGAGCATTAGTGTTGGAAAGACTCTTCATAATAATAATAATAATTGTTGTCATTCAGTCATTTTGTTTCTCAGTCCTGTCCCGCTCTCCATGACCCCCCCTTTGGGGTCTTTTTTTTTTTTAAGCAATCAGGGTTAAGTAACTTGCTCAAGGTTACACAGCCAGTTATTTCTGGGTGTGGTGCTGAGTATCTGAGCCCAGATTTGATCCCCAGGTCATCCCGACACTGGAGCCGGTGCTCTTACTCACTGAGCCACCTGGCCGCCCCTAAGCAATTGGGGGTAAGTAACTTGCTCAAGGTTACATGGCCAGGTGTTTCTGAGTGGGTGTTAAGTGTCTGAGCCCGGGATTCGATCTCCAGGTCATCCTGACACTGGAGCCAGTGCTCTTACTTGCTGTGCTACCTGGCTGCTCCCTCCTTTGGGGTCTTCTTGGCAAAGGTACTGGAGTTGTTTGCCACTTCCTTCTCTAGCTCATTTTACAGATGAGGAAACTGAGGCAAACAGGTGAGGAGACTTGCCCAGGGTTCTACAGCTAGGAAGTGTCTGAGATAGGATTTGAACTCATCTTCCTGATTCCATGTCCACTTCTCTATCCAATGTACCATTTTCCTGCCTCAACTTGAACTGTTAGTAATGAAGTTTGCCTGAGATTTTTCCACAAACTACTGACTGAACAAATTGGGAAACAAAATTCAGGTGGTTTGCTCTTGTGAGCTACTGGGGCCAAAGAAATATAATGTCATAGGGCTTAGAGCTTAAAGAAACCATAAAATACAACTAATTCATTTTACAGATGAGGAAACTAAGGCCCAGAGAGGTAAAGGGATTTGCCCCTGTGATTCAGGTAGTGAATAGGAGAACCATGGGAGAGTATCTCATCCTTAATTTGTTGATGGAGAAAATGGAGCTAGAAGGAGAAAATCTGGTTGAAGTTACGAATAGACCCTCCTCTACGCAGCGTGCCTTGGACCTGAAGAAGGGTTTCACTGTCAGGGAAGAGGAGAGGAGAAATGAATGCTTTTTAGAGAAGTTTGGTTTTCTTGGGTATCTGGGAAGTAAGAATGACCTTCCAACTCTTCTCACCTCTTTCTTCCCAGACTCCATACACTTGGCTCATTGAGCCTTCTACCCGGCCCTCCCAATTCTGCCCTCCAGGACCAAGCGGAATAAGCCCTGTATTCCTCTTCATAGGACAGCTGTACAAGCAGTAGACGAGCCCTCAGAAGGGTCTTCTCTTTGAAGACAAGGGCTACACATACCCAGTGTCTTCAGGTTGACCTTATAGGGCATGGCCTCAAGGCCCTTCTCTGTCTAGGTTGCCTGCCTTTATATACCCTCTAGTTTATCAGTGTCTTTGATTGGCATAAAACTGAACATATTCCAGACAAAATCTGACTGGGGCTGAGGATAGAGGGATGGTCACCTTTTTATTCCTGGAAGTTATACTTCTCTTAAGACAGCCCAAGACATCACAAGCATTTCCAGCTTGCATATTACATTGCCGGCACATATTGAGCTTGGAGTCCATTGAAACCCTCAGATCTTTTTCTAACAAAATATTCTCTAATCATGCTTCCTCCTGTACTTAACAGAAGGTGTTTCCTCATTTGGCAATGACCCCATCTGACTTTTGACCCTCAAGTTAGTCCTTTCCTCATTTCTATTGCTAGTGACTCCATGTGAATGGGTTACAGGTTTTGTAATTTTGCAAGAGATCCCCATCATGGTATATAAAAGGCTGGCTTCAGAGTCAATGAGACCTGGGGTCAAGTCTTGCCTTTGAGACATACAGGCTGTGTCATTTAGGTCTCAGCAACTCTGTAAGACCATTAGTGGTAGCTGAGAACTCAGGCACTGATCTGCCTTGGGGGAAGTAGAATGCTCCATTGATAAAACCACAGGTCTGATGAGGAGAAGCCAACACACCAAGAGGGAAGTCCCCAAAGCCTTATAATCCCAGCCATGAATGCCCTGGGAGTCATAATGATGATGATGATAACTAATATTTCTACTTATTCTTAGAGTTTGCAAAAGACTTCATGGACATTCTCTCACCCCAGGCCTGTGAAATGGGTGCTATGGGTCTTATCATACCTATTTCACAGTTAAGGAAACTGAGGCTCAGAGGGGTTAAAGGAGTTGTAAATGGTTACAAGGCTAGTAAGTATTAGAGATGAGATCTGAACCCAAGGTTTTCTGGCTCCATATCCAACACTCTACACACTATAAGATTCCTCTTCAGAACTGCATTGAAATTTCACCTCTGACTCTTAACTGTCATTTACAAGTCAGTCAACCCATCTGAGCCACAGTTTTCCAATCTGTAAAGTGGGAATAAGATCTGTAGTAGTTCAAGTGAGAGAACACTAGTAACAGGCTTTGCCCACTTTAAGGGGCCATAGGAGTCTGTTATTATTAAAGGAGAGTCCCTCAGGCCAAGGATGGGCTGTGGGGCAGGGAGGTACAGGTGTGCACAGAGAGTAATTTGGGTGTGTGTTCCATTCTGATCCAATGGGAACATTCCTGCATGGAGAGCTGCACACGTGGCCCATGCTCTAGGCAGCCCTGTGGGAGCAGTGATGAGAACCATGGATTTCTCCAGCTTTGAGAAGAAAGAAGACATTTTCTGTCCTAAGGAGAATTGGTGGAGGTCAGGTGGGTGCCTGGTCCCACTCTGGTGGCATCTCCTTCTAAATGAGGACCATGCTGTTTCTTTTCTAGTAATGTCTTCAAGTCCAACAGTTGGCTCTTCCAGTACATCCTCCATCCTTCCATTTTCGTCCACCGTCTTCCCAGCTGTCAAGCAGAAGAGTGCCTTTGCTCCTGTCATTAGACCCCAAGGCTCCCCTTCTCCAGCCTGCTCTAGTGGAAATGGAAATGGATTTAGAGGTAAGAAAGATGGCACTTTGGGAGAGCATGCATGGAACTCCTGCCCATGGGCTCGCTAAGCCACACTGAAAGTCACTGTCACTTGGCTTTTTGGCACACACCCACAAAGGCATTTTTGGTTTTTAGATCAAGAAATACTTAGAGTTGGTAAATTTCTCTTGAAATGTGGAGTAGGAAACAGATAGGCATAGCAACATCCCAAGTCCCAGTCATGGTCTACTCTAGTCCAAACCAACAAGCATTTACTAAATACTGATAATACTCAAGGTATTGTGCTAAGCCCAAAATAAAAAAAAAATAGATTTCCAGAAACTTAGATTCAAGGGGAGAAAGAATAGAACAAGTATCCAGATAAACATATACATGATAGTGTGAGAAAGAGGAAAGAGCTGAAAGAATCTAGAAAGGAAGCTCTCTGCCTCTTGGTTTTCTAGGCTTTCTTTGAGATTTAGCTCCAAGCCCACTCCCTCAGGAGGTCTTTTCTGATGGGTCTGGCTGCCAGTGCCCCCCTCCTTGGGTTAACTCTGCTCTCTCTCTATCTTTTACATACTTACTCACATGGCCCTTCTATTAGAAGGCAAGTTTCTTGAGAACTAAAGCAGCTTTCACCTTCTTTGTATCTATAGAACTTAACATGATGCTTGCTGCATAACAAACCCTTTGTCAATGGTTATTGACTGACTGACTGACTGACATGGGAGAAGCTATCTGAGCTAAGCTTTGGAAGCAGCTAGGTGGAATTGAAGATGGGATGAGATGTGAATGCTTTCCAGGCATGGAGGATGGCCTAGACAGAGCCACAGAGCAGGGAGAGTCAATATTCAGGAAATGGCAAATGGACCCATTTGCTTAGAGCTTAGAGTGAGCAAAGGGAAATAGTAAGACAAGAGAGGTGAGCTTGAGCCTGATTGTGAAAAGATTTAAGTGTCAAACAGGACTTTGTATCCTGTCCTTGAGGTAATGGTGAGCGCTCCACGATTCTTGAATAATCGAGTAATGGGGTCAGACTTGGAATCCAGGAATTACTTCCCAGGCTCCTGGTACTGTGGTTTAGGCCCACAAGACCGTACAATTTCTCCCTGAAGGATGCCCCAGGTCATCACATGGGGGGGCATATGTTACTGCTTACACAGCCTGCCCATCATCTGCAGTCCATATACATTCCAGGGGCATAGCTGGACGGGATCCAGCAGGCATAACCAGCAGTTTCTAGAACCCTGACTTCCATGCTCACCAAATTGATAGCAGGTGCCTGATGAGGGCCATGGGAGGGGAGAAAAGTGTATGTCTTTGTGTGTGCTTTTTTTTTTTTAAGAAAAAGAATTAATATCACACGTCAAACTTGTTTCTGAGCGGCGCAATGAAATGTAATGTGACATGACGTAACACAAATGTGATGAGTACACGAATATCTAATCATCTCATCATGGACAGGAGGCAGCTGATGGCAAGGGAGCAAATTAGAAACTGCTGAGCCCACGGATCACTGACGGCCTGTTATTTTTCGGCAGTTCTGCACATTCAGACATGAAAATATTCATGACAAGCAGTGATGGAGAGAACCCATCAGGTCAGAGGGTCGGTTAACCCCTCTCAGATCCAAGTCTCTGAGGCCTGCTGGGCTTGGGGGGAATCCTGGACTCGCAGCTCTGCGGCCAAAACAGAGTCGATGCGGAACCTCGCTCTCCCAGAGGTCCCTGGAGAAGCCTTCTAGGGCCATCTTTGTGAGCTGTGGCTCAGGAAAGCTGTGAGGCATAGGGGAGAGTTGGGAGTCATAGAGTCTTGGGATTGTGAGATTAAGAATGGAAGGAAGCATTGGGATCCCGCAGTCAAACCTGACAAAATCACCAAATTTCAGAAATGGAATGGATCTCAGTCCAATCCTAAGATCAGAGTTGGAAGGACTTTGGTTAAAGGAAGAAGGAGGGGTACAAGCCTTTATTAAGCACCGATTGTCTGCCAGGCACTGTATTCAGTGACTTACAAATATTATCTCATCGGGTCATCTCCTAGAGATGCTCATCTCCCAGAGATCTGAGAGCCTAGACTCTTCTTTTCATAGATGAGCAGACCCAGAGGGGTTAAATCACTCTGCCTGAAGTGATGCAGGGATTAGTATTATTCTTTCTGACCTCAGAGGTCAGAACTGTGAGCACTGAGCGACAATTGAAAAGAAGTAAACTTAGACGATATCAGGGGGGGAAATTTTTTAAGAAGAGCTATACCAGGGGCGGGTAGGTGGTGCAGTGAATAAGAACATTGGCCTTGGAGTCGGGAGGACCTGAGTTCAAATCTGGCCTCGGACACTTAACATTAGCTGTGTGACCTTGGGCAAGTCACTTAACCCCAATTGCCCTAAAAATAAAAATAGCTATCCCAAAGCATGATGGGGCTGACTTAAGAACCAGCAGTTTGTAAACAACAGGGCTGAATTCAAACCTAGGTCCTCTGACTCCAAATCCGATGTCTTTCCACTCTACTTAGGAAAGAATCTTACCTACTCCACAAGTGGGCATCTAACCTCTTTTGGAAGACCCTGAATGAGGGGGAATTTATCACTTTTTTGAGGCTTCCCACTCAACTTTTTTGTTCTGTTGTACCCAGAGGCTGTGGAGGGCTCTGGTGATTAGGAATCACAGACTCTCTAGAGCTGGCATGAGTCTTAGGGGGTCATCATTCAGTGCCCCCATTTTACAGGAGTGGAAGTTGAGGCTGAGAGAAATGAAATGACCCACTTGGGGTCACACAGCTGTGTGGCAGACCTGTAACTAATTCAGAGTGTTCTATCACATTTCACTGACTTGGCTGGAGAAGCCAGCACCAGAGACAGAACCAAGAAGCTAGCCTACGGGTGCTACTTAGGGACTCCAAGAATTTTGTTTCTGCCCAAAGGATGTTGTCTGGGTCTATGTGTCACCCAGCATCAGGTTCTTCCATTGTGGGTTTATCTCTTGGCCGGTGAAGGAGAAACAACAGCCATTCCTTTCTGGAGGTTTCCCTTTCCTGACTACTCATCTAGCTGGATTATTTTGGACGGGAGCCCAGTTGCTAGGTTTCATTTTCACAAAACAGTTATTGTTAGGAAAATGCATAGTGAAAAGCACAGATGGGAGGGAGCAAAGGAGGAGTTTGGGACAGGGATGAAGGGGAGGGCTTTCTTCCATGCCTCTGGGGCAGAAAGAATAAGGATATAATGACCCTTGTGGCCATCTGACCACTGACCCATCCCCCCCCCAAAAAAAAAGAAACATGTACAAACAGTCCCTCAGACTTTGATTTATACTCTCCAGTGATAAGAGTTCCCAAGGCAGCCTCTGGAGCTAATTCCATACTGCAGTGGGAGTCAGAGGACCTCAGTTCAAATTCTGATTGTCGCTTGTCACTTGTCACTTCTGTTTTTGCCTATGACCTCAGGCAGGTAATACCTAATATTTCTGCACCTCAGTGTCCTTTGTTACAATCTGAGAATTCCAACTAAATGATGATTAATGTCCTTTCCACCTATACATCTCCGATTCATTATAAATACTCCAGGGAAGGGGTGGAAGCATATGGGAGGATGAAGATCATTAAGAGTAGACCAAAGGGGTGGATGAAGTAAAAAAATACACTAGGAAAAATGGACCCATCTCATAACAAAATGTGTGTTCTTGGCTTAATGTTTGTTCTCATTGGAGTTCTGCGTTCACTTCTGTTCTTCATCGTTTGAGAAGGATATAGACAGATTGTCAGGAGGATGGCAATGGCGATAGTGCAGGGCCATGAGCCCTCGCTGTTTGACACAGGATTGAAGGACTTGGGGATATTTAGTCTAGAGAAAGGAAGGATTCCTGGAGATATCATAGCCCCCCTTCAAGTACCTAAAAGGCTGTAGGAAGAATCTGAATAGTTCTTTTTGTCCTTAGAAGACAGAACTAGAAACAATGAGTAAAGGTTGGAAGAAGCAAATGTAGGCTTGATATCAGCAAAAAAAAAAAAATAAAAATTAGGTTTTGTTTTTCTTTTTTTTTTTTTTAACAAGTGCTGCCCCCAAAGTGTCATGGGTTGCCTAGAGAGCTACGAGGCTCTCCCTCTTTGGAATTCTTCAAGCAAAAGCTGGATAACCGTAGGCAGGGGATGTTATAGAGAGAATTCCTAGCATGCAAGGCTCCAACCAGACTAGATAGCTGCTGGCTTCTCTTCCAGTTCTCAACTCCTGTGATATTTTTCCAAGTTGGTTTTGGGGATTCAAAGCAAAAAGCAAAAGTCTCTCGCTGGCTGAGCAAACCCACTAGGGCATCCAAGGAAGGGCTAGGAGAAAGGAAAGAAACATGAAACCTGCTCTTTCTCTGGCGATGGGCGGCGTCTTTTGTTACTTGATCTAGTCTGACCTTTCAACAAGCTCTTGCCATGGCCCCCAGAGACTGTGAAGGAATGGGCTATGTAAGGGAAGGTGCTTCATGCTTTGAAAAGAAGCTAGGAAGTTCAAGGCAGAACTATTCACATGAGAAACTGACTGGCCAGAATTCTAGTTCCATGTAGCCAGTAGGTGCTTAATAAATTCTTGTTGGATTGGGCTGGATTTATCCAGGAAATGCATTAGCCCATCTCAAGACAACAGTAATCAAGAATTTCAGTGGATGATCACAGCTTGTCAGGGTAATACCCAACACTGTGTGTCTAATGCTGTTGCCAGTTTCCCTCAAGGAAAAAAGGAAAGGAAAAAATCCTTGCACTCTGGGATAATCAGTCTGGGTTTCTATAACTCCAAATCATCAGGGAGGGTCTGGAATTGAACCACCTTTATTGAAAAGTTACATCGATTCACTATAAAGTAATACAGGCAAAAATAATTATGGCTTTGCTAGCTGTGTAAGACCTTAATCCAGATCTCACAAACATTCAATAAAGGTTGGAGAGAAGCAGAGAAATAGGCTACCAACGACTCTGCCCGAGAGGGTTAGCTGGCATTCAGGAAAAAAAAAAGGGAGAAGGGAGGGTGAGAAAGAGAAAGGAAGAGAGGGAGGAATATATAAAGGAAGGAAGAAAATAAAATCAGAAAGAAAGAACAACATAAAGGAAGGAATGAGATTAATAAAAAAGAAAGAGGAAGGAAAGAGGGAGGGTAAGAAGGAAAATAAAGGAAGGAAAAAGGAAAGAAGGAAGAGAAAAGATGGAGTAAGGAAAAAGATCAATGAGAAAGGAAGGAAAAGGAGAAAAGAAGGAAAGCTAGAATGAGAGAGATAAATGAGAAAAAGAAAGAAAAGAAGGAAGGAAAGGAGAAAAAAAGGAAATCTAGAATGAAGGGGAGAGATAAATGAGAAAAAGAAAGAAAAGAAGGAAGGAGGGAAGGAAAAAAAAGGAAGGAAGGAAATGAGAAGGAGAAAAATCAAAAGAAAGTAAGAGGGAGGAAGCTATCAAATTATTTACCTTAAAAGCCTAATAAGGAGTAATTCTTCTGCAAAATGTTTCTATTCCAATTAATACTTGCGATGCACTGAGATGTACTGAACATATCCAGAAATCTGTTCAAATCTAGCAATAGACATAACTTATTGCAAAGAAAGGAGGTTGTTACTTTCTAAAGATCCTAAAATTGTATTAATTCACAGTTGGTTAAGCAGTATTGAAGCAGGGTCTTTCCCTTGATGGTCTTTCTCTTGGGCCATGGCCAGCTACCTGGTTCCCAGCTCTGCACCTCCAATCCACCCCAGATCTGTGTTCTCTAGCTCTCCCAGAATTCCTTTCACTAGCCAGATGAGAAGTCAGCTGTCCACTGCAAAGGCACAGAGGGGGAGGGGGGAAAGCTCCTAAATTAGGAACTAAATTAGGACCTCCATTCCAGTGGGTCAACACTCATTACTGAACATCCCAGATTGGCAGCGAACTGTCAAAGGAGAATGTGCTTGTTAAAAATAACCAATCATATTTCTGCTAAAAATAAATGTGAGGACTGGAAAGTCAGAGCTGGTGAAACAGGAAGCTCATGGCCTCACTGGGCTCACATCCTTGAGTTTTGCTCCTTTCCCTTGTGCTTCTCCTTTGTTCTAGAAGAGGACTATGGCATTGAGGAGATGATTCCATGACTTCCAGTGGACTTGGATTTGAGGGAGGGAGGGCTGGGCAAGGTCAGCAGACTCACTTTCTCCTCCAGAGCCATCTGGGTCCAGTGACCAGATATTCATCAGGATGACTGGAGATGGCTCATGGTGCAATGGGAGACCCTGGCTCTTTTAGGCTAAGGCCTTTTCATGTACTCACTTAGTGAATAGGCCTCTTTAAGAAGGGATGGCCCCTTTAATTAGAAAAAGAAAAAAGAAATAAAACTGGGAGGGGAAGACCCTGAGGGTTGCTGTTTCAAAGAGAAACAGTTACTCTAGGCTGTGACTAAGCCTGGAGGGCCCAAAATATTGCCATTAAGTGGAGCTTGGGCAGTGACCTATTGTGGTCCTGTGACTCACTTCTTAAAGAGGCCTACTCAATGAATGGGAGTGAGAACCTGCCAAGGCCTTAGCCTAAAAGGGTCAGGGTCTCCCATTGTATCCTGGGTCATCTCCAGTCACCACAATGAACATCTGGTCACAGGACCCAGATGGGTCTGGAGGAGAAAGTAAGGCTGGGGACCCTGCACAGCCCTCCCTCACTCAAATCAAAGTCAACTGGAAGTCATGGCATCATTTCCCTGATGTCATGGTGCTCTTCGAAAACAAAGAAAAGAAAGGAAGGAAAAAAGAAAATGAAGGAAAAACACAACCTGTGAGTAGACTGAGCTGCCTGAATGGGGACCCAGATAGGTGGGTACCTCAGCTCGTCCTGCCCCTCTCCCTTTTCTCTTTCTCTCCAAAAGAAGGTAAATTCTGATGGCCAGAAGCTGCCCACTTAACTTGGGGTTTATTGGTTAGATTTCTTTTCTTGACTCCTTCCTTCCTTCCTTCCTTCCTTCCTTCCTTCCTTCCTTCCTTCCTTCCTTCCTTCCTTCCTTCCTTCCT
>NW_027185697.1:16737063-16750252 GCF_028583685.1 Petaurus breviceps papuanus | reverse complement strand
GCTCCAGTGTCAGAATGACCTGGAGATCGAATCCCGGGCTCAGACACTTAGCACCCACCCAGAAACACCTGGCCATGTAATCTTGAGCAAGTTACTTAATCCCAATTGCTTAGGGACGGCCAGGTGGCTCAGCGAGTAAGAGCACCAGCTCCAGTGTCGGGATGACCTGGATCAAATCTGGGCTCAGATACTCAGCACCACCAGAAATAACTGGCTGTGTAACCTTGAGCAAGTTACTTAACCCTGATTGCTTTAAAAAAAAAAAGAATTGAGCCTGGAAATAAATGAGAAATTTGAAGAGTTGAAAGCAAGGGTGGAGAACATTTATTAGAATGATGGTTTTAGAACAAAAAGGGGCCTTTGAAGCCATCTGGTATAATCCCCCATTTTATAGAAGAAAAAACTAAAGGCCAGAATGGTTGAGTGATTTGTGCAAGAGCACACAGGTCTGGAGTTCCAATGGATGCTTTTTGACTTCCATTCTTGGGGTCCCTCCTCAGGACCATGAAAGGGGCATGGCTTGCAGAAGAGCTCAGTGACAAGAGAGGATGGCCAAATTCAGGGGGCAGTTAACTAGGCCAGTTCAGCTGCAGCGTTGAGAGTGTGAAGGGGAATAATATGAAATCACCCTGGAAAGATCAGCGGGAGCCAGACTGGGCAGGGCTTGAAATGCCCAACGGAGAATTCTTATCTTAATCTACAGGCAACAGGGAGATTCAGGCCAACTGGGCAGCAGCTTAGAACCTGACATACAAGGAGGACCATGAGAAGCAGTTTCAAATATGACTCTTTGCAAATGCACATGTTTTTCACATCAGAAAATTGGTCACCGTTTGGTGGAGAAATAGAATAAATCAACATTCAACAAGCACTTATTAAATGCTTACTGTTTCCTCACATGGGAGTTCCCTATCCCCATATAGTCACGGTCTCAACAGGTACTTTGTTAAGCACTGGGAATGCAAGAATGGCCAAAAACTATCCCTGACCTCTGAAAAGTATTTTTAAGGCAATACAGGTGGTAGGCTCAGGAAAGGTCATCCATTGAAAGAAGCTAACCATCCCATAACAGCAAACAGCAAATGTTATGTAGTAGATGTAAAGACTTATGAACCATGGGAGTAAACCACGAGAGGCCCAATTTTCAAATGCAGGTGCATGTGTACATGTATGTATGTGGGTGTGTATGTGTGCAGGCAGAGTTTTCTAATCTTGACTAGGATGCACAAATACTTTGTCCCTGACTAGGCCACCAATGAACCATGTGACCTCAGGGAAATCACTTTGCCCCTCTGAACACTACTCAGTTTCCTCCACTGTGACATGAAAGAGATAGACCATATCAACTTTAAGGATCTGGCTAACTTGGACATTCTAAGATTGGTTTTCTGATGGTCACAATGTCTGGATTGAGTCTAATGCTTTTGATCTCAGTCCCTGAATTTGTCTAGGAAATCTGGAGGAATTCCTGAATAACAGGATATACTTATGGGATATCCCTGGGACAGGGGCTCTATGAGACTCAGCCATAGATCTTCATAATACAATGCTGATCTCCTGACCCTAACATGGTAGGGGACTCAGGGTACCTTCATGTTAGGTGATCTAGACATGTTGAAAAGTCCTCTTACAATAAGATCATGGTGTATTTGAATGAATGAAAAATAATTTATTTGATATTTTCTATAGACTAGATACTGCATTGTGTTGGGGATACACATATGAAAAGTGAGATAATCTCGGCCCTCAAGGAACTTTCCTTCCAGTGAGGGAGACAATAAGGATATAAGTAAGTATATGCAGAATAGATATAAAGAGAATAAGCTTGAGAGAGATGGCACAAGCAGTTGGGGGCATCAGTAAAGGCTTCATGTCAAAGATGGGGAATCAGATACATCTTCAAAGAGAAGGATTCTTTGAGGCAGAGGCAAGGAGTGAGTGCATTCCAGGCACTAGGGAACCCTTGGTGCAAAGGCAGGGAGATTTTGCTTAACTTTAAAAAGAAGGGAATGGCACCAGCTGCTCCCTATGATCCCTCATTTGCTTTCCAGCCTAGGAACTAGAAAATTGTGGGGAAAAGAAATTTTATTCATTTCACATGGTTCCAGATGCATGGACATTTCAGAGAAAGCAGACTGGGTCCACACAATAGAAGGCTTCCTAATGGCTAGAACTGTTCAAATGCATCAGTGTCCACAGGGGGAGGTAATGACCCTTTGCAATGTCTGGCACATAGTAGGCACTTAATAAATGTTTATTGATTGACAATAAGCTTCATTGTTGGAGGTCATCAGGTAGAAATTAGATCTTTCTTTGGGGAGTGGGTGGGACAGTATAGTACACAGCATAGACCAATGGGCTTGGAATCCTATGACCTTCCTTGGTTCAATCCCCAACCTTATTCTTTATTGTCTCTATGGGTAAATGTACTTGTGCCTTGTACCTTGTACCGAGCGCTCTCCGTACCTCAGTTTCCTCATTTGTAACATGAAATACTGGGACTAGCTGATCTTTAAAGTCCCTTCCAATTTAAAATCCATGAGACTAACATTTCTGTTTAACTAGTTGAGACAGTATTGTAACACTTCTTAGTGTAGTATTAGCACCATATTATTATATTATTGTTATTATACTAGTATTATACTATTTCTCTCTCGACTGTTTTCCTCATCTGTAAGATGAAGGGATTCGACCAGATAGTGAAAGTACTTGAAGACTGGCAAAGGCAAGAAATGAGCTATCTCATTTTATCCTTGTAACATTCCCTTAAGGTGGGTGCTCTCCCCATTTTACTGATAAGAAATCTGGATTTAAGAAGGTACAGTGATTGACCCACTGTCATACAATTAGTGAATGTTTGAGGTAGAATTTGAATATGGGCTGTCCTAACTGCAAATCCAGGTATCTATTGACAGTCTTTAATGTTCCTTCCAGCTCCAAATCAATGATTATGTAAGATAATGTGTATAAAGCATTTTTCAAAAACTTAAAGGTGTTATGTAAAGACCAATTAACTATTATTAATAGTAGAAATATCCTGTGTGTAACCAAGAATAAAGGATATGCATGCCAAGTGCTAAATAAGAGATATAGACAAGTATTATTGGAATTTGGAAGAGAAAAAAAAATTGAGCTAGAGTGGTCATGGAAGACTTCCTAAAAGAAGTAAGACTTAGAGACGACTGGCTTGGCCAGAGGACCTAGGTTCTGAATTTATAAGAGTACAAGGATGCCAGGGTCCACTGGGCTTGTCTATTGCTTATCCCTTGCTCTCTCCATGTGACTCATATGACCCAATCTCTTTTCCCTTCATACAATTGCTGGGTTGGCCCTCCCCCTTTGGTTCTCTCTTGTTCTCCTGTTCTCCCTCTGGTTCTCCTTTATAATCTCTTGTTTGCAATTTGTTACAGCCTGATAATGCCCACCATATGCCTCTCCATCACTCTGAGTCATCCTTAATTTCAATTCTTGAGAGATTATGGTGTTCCATAACCCATAGCCCCAGAGCATCACTGGAAGAATATTGGTGTTCAAAAAATGGGCCTTCATTTCAGGGCATCATTTAATGACTGGAGTCATTGACTTGGCACCATTGAGAGATCTTTGCAAGTTCCCCCAGCAACCCAGCCCACTCTCCTCATCTTGTCCAGTTCTGGACTCACTCTTTATCTGTTTAATTAAATGAGGTCATATAAAGACATTTAGCAAAAATTGAAGTGATCTCGAAATCTTAGCTATTACTTTTGTCATCATCATTATGTGTGTTATCTGCTGGTCTACTCACTTAACTGACATGGCCACCCAGCTCAGACAAGTAGGTGAGGAGCGATGTTTCAGTTTCAATGTATGTAAGACCATCATTTCTGCATTTTCCCAGATGGAAAACATTAATAATCAATCAAAGAATCAAATCAATCAAAACCATAAAAAAATCAATCAATCTCCTCGGGGGTCCAGAGTAGTCTTTATACTGATGAGACAGAGCTAAGCTGCTGCATATCACAAGGTGGGCAGCCTGGTATGGAGGGAAGGGTATTCACTCAGAGCCTAGGCTCAAATTCCTCCTCAGACACATCACCTGTGTGGTTCTGGGCAACAACCTTTCCCTCTCATTGCCCCAGATAGCTTTCTAACCCCCTTAGAGCTGCGGAGAAGGTGCCAGGGAATTCCCTTTACTAATGAAATCACAGGCTCGGTCCATTTCCCTTTTGATCTTTATCAAATGAGATAAGGCACTTTGTAAAGCTTAAACTGTGATATGATTTTTATTATTATTTATTCTATTATTCTCTTAATAAGAGAATTTTATTATTCTATAATAAGAATTATAATTATTTTTAATAATTATACTTATTAAATATTATAATAATATATAATAGTGATATTATTATAATCATATATCACAACTATAACCCAGGATGTGCCAGGCACCATGCTTAACACTTGAGAAATATTGTTTCATTTGAGCCTCACAACTGGGAGGTTGGTGTTATTGTCCACATTTTACAGATGAGGAAACTGAGAGAGAAAGGTTAAGTGACTTGCCCACATAGCCAGCAAGTGTCTGAGGCCAGGTTTGGACTCAGGTGTTCCTGACTCCAAGATCAGTCCTCTATCTATTGCACCACTTAACTGTCTCCTCTTTCTTCTTCTACATCTCCTCCTCTTCCTCTTCTTCCTACTTCTTTTCCCCCTCTTCTTCCTCCTCCTCCTCCCCCTTTATCCCCTCTTCCCTCATCTCTTTCTGTTCCTTTTCTTCCTCTCCTATTTTTCCTCCTCTTCTTCCTTCTTGTCTTCCTCCTCCTCGTCTTTCTCTTCCTCCTCCTCCCCTTTATCTCCTCCTTCTTCATCTCCTCCTCTTCCTCCTTCTTGTCTTCCTCCTCTTCTTCCTTGTCTTTCTCCTCCCCCTTTATCTCCTTCTTCATCATCTCCTCCTCTTCCTTCTCTTCCTCTTCTATTTTTCCTCCTCTTTTTCCTTCTTGTCTTCTTCCTTCCTCTCCTCTTTCTCCTTCTCTTCCTCCTCCTTCTCCTCTTCCCCCTTTATCTCCTTCCTCTTCCTCATCTCCTCCTCTTCCTTTTCTTCCTACTTCTTGTCTTCTTCCTTTTCCTTCTCCTCCCCCTTTATCTCCTCCTCTTTCATCCTTCTTTTCCCTCTCCTCTTCTTTCTACTTATTTTCCTCCTCTTCCTCTTCTTGTCTTCATCCTCCCCCACCACCTTCTTTTCCTCCTGTTATTATTACAATTTGGGATCACCAATACAAAGATGGATATGCTTCCTGTAGTCACACCACATGTATGATCAAAGCTCACTGGTGACCCAACAGTCACTTGTGTGGGCTCTAATGTGGCCCCCCAATACAATGGGAGAGTTGGGAACCCAGCCCCAGGATTCTACATCTTGGCACTCACAGTGTGCTAGAAATGAAGCTGAACGGAGGAAGTATGGTCCTTGCCTTCTTACCACTGACAAGAGAAAAGAGTGGAGAGTGTTCTCCCCACTAGGAGCTCCCATTAAAGGCTGACGTGTAATTTATCACAGACCAAAACATCTGGTGCGACAGGTCCGTGACTTCTGTGGACAAAGCAGTCACTGTTTTCTTTAATTTCAGATTTTCCCACAAGTCTAAGACTTCTCAGGCATGAATAATCACTATTAGGGCAAAGAAGAAATCAAGGCCATCTTTCAGCACAGATCCGCGTCCTTGGCAACACCTGGACCACTTGTAAAGGGCTGATGTCTCCAGCAGAGCCTAAGCTCCGTGGAGGATCACAGTGATGTATGGTAGTAGATAGAGGGCTAAGCACGGAGTCAGGATGACCTGGATTAAAATTCTGGCTCCTACTACTCCTAGCTGTGTGACCACAGGAAAGTCACCTACTCTCTCAGACCCTCAGTTTCCCCTTCCGTAAAATCGGTAAGTCATACCTATAATGTGTACCTTACAGGGTTGTTCCAAGGCTCAAGTGAGGTATCTATAAAATACTCATTTTACAGATGAGTAAACTGAGGCCAGGAGAGGTAAAGTAACTTGTGTAAGGTTGTAGAGATAGTCAGTATTATGGGTGGGATCTAAGACCAGGTTCTCTGACTCTAGGACCAATGAAACTCCTGCTACAACACATTGCCTCCAGTTTTTCCATCACATCTCTCCTTCCCCTCATTTGTCAGAGATATTGCTTACCTTGCCATCGATCAACCCATTCTTTCTCCTTTCATGAGAAGGGACCATAAACATCCCAGCTGCAAAGAAATAGAAGGAATCCGACTGAGGGTGCCAGCAGCAGGAGAGGTCTGCCTCTGAGTATCCAAAGAGGGATCAGGCTTGTGCAGAGCAAGGAGGAATAATCATCATAAAAAGAATAATCAGCATCTAGAAAGTGCTTTCATGTTTATAAACCTCTGGATCTGTGTTGTCTCAAGAAATGAGGCTGATATCAATTCAATGAAAGGAAAAACTTCCCATGTAAACTGTTGAAAAGTGAAATGGGCTGCCTGAAGAAGGAATGAGTTCCCTTTTGTTGGAGGTATTTAAACAGATCCTAACAATTAGAGCTGTCTCAAAGTAGGATGACTGGCCTCTGAGGCCCTGGGCTCCGCCCCCACCCCCAAGGGGTCTTAGAGTGGAAGCTGTATACTCACTTGTGTCTGTTATAATGGGGACTCCATTTACGGGCTGGAGAAGATGGTGGCTGTTCTCTCTTTCAGGTCTGAAATTATGTAATTCTGGGCAAGGCTTAATCTCTGATGCTCATACAACTCCTTAAGGCATTCCTATCAAGTGTAGGCTATTATTATCTGCATTGGTCATTCCCCTATCCCAATATCATTCCAATCATTGACACTGTGGTGCACTACTAGCTGTTGAGGTGTATATGGAACCTTAAGGACAACAAAGTTCTTTAGATGCATTATTCAATTGAATCCTCACAGCAGGTCTTTGAGGTGGGTGCCACAGCTATTCGCATGCCCATTTTGCAGAAGAGAAAGGCAAAGACCAGAGAGATCAAATGTTTAGCCCATGGTTTATACATGGGCTAAATGTCTGAAGCAGAAGTCAATTTGGTCCTCTCATAACCCCAAGTCAATTATTCATTCCTTCAATCAGTCAGTCAATAAACATTAAGCTCTTACTCTATGCCAGGGCATTATGGGAAGCACTGGGGATAGATAGAAAGAAAGGAAGGAAGGAAGGAGAGAAGAAAGGAAGGAAGGAGAGAAGGAAGGAAGGAGGGAAGGAGGGAGGGAAGAGGGAGGGAAAGAAGGAAAAAAAGAGAGAAGGAAAGAGAAAGAGGGAGGGAAAGAGAGAGGAAAGGAAGAAAGGATAGAAGAAAGGAAGGAAGGAAGGAGGGGGGAGGGAAGGAAGGAAGGAATGTAGGAGGAAAGGAAGGAAAGAAGGAAGGAAGGATGGAAGGAGGGAGTAAAGGAGGGAAGGAAGGAGAAAGAGGAAGGGAAGGAGAGAGGGAAAGAAGGAAGGAAGGAAAGAAGGAGAAGGAAGGAAGGAAAAAAGGAAGAAAGGAAGGAAGGAAGGAAGGAGGGAGGAGGGAGGAAAGCAGTAAGGAGACACTATGAGCTTGCTCTGCACCAGGATCTGTGCTTAGCACAGCATACAGCTTGTCTCATTTGATTCTCACAACAGTCCTGGGGGGTGAGTGCTGTCATTATCTCCACTTTATAGGTGAGGAACCTGAGTCAGATATTTGCTGAGGAAAAGGCAAAAACATGCTCCCTGCCCTCAAGCACCTTCCCTTCTAGTAGCGGAGGCAAAACGAAAACCAGGCAGTCAGAAGTATCACCAGAGTAAATGGAAATGCAGTGATTCTTCTACAATCCAAACTACAAGGACCCCTGCATGACTGATCTTGTTACTGATCATTGTCTTTCTTGATTTTTTCACACCTTATTCACTTGTTTCTCATCACTGGGAGATTGGTCACCATAGATCGAGAGCTGGAAGGTGACTCAGATGTCAGTGTAACCTCCTCACTTTACAGATGAGTAAACTGAGACCAAGGGCAGCTGGGTGGTACAGTGGATAGAGCACTGTCCCTGGAGTCAGGAAGACCTGAGTTCAAATTTGGCCTCAGACACTCACTAGCTGTGTGACCCTGTTTGCCTCAGTTTCCTTATATGTAAAATGAAGTGGAGAATAAAATGGCAAACCGCTCCAGCATCTTTGCCAAGAAAACCCCAAATGGGATTATGAAGAGTTGAATACAACTAAAAAACCAAAACCAAAACCAAAACCAAAACCAATCTCAACAAAAAACAAGAACAAAATTGAGACCAGAATGGTGAAGGAACTTGCCCGAGGTCAAACAGGTAATCAACGAAGATGCAATTCAAACTCAGATCCTGTGATTCAAACTCAGTACAATAACGCCAGTCAGCGTCATTGATCTGAATCACTGTTACTCGCAGTGACTTAGATTGTAAGCCATCTACATTCACCTTCTCATCCCTCACAGTTCTTGTCCATGCCCTCTCATCAATTTTTCATGAGAGTCTGCTCAATATGCTGGCGTCCATGCTTTCCATCTTTTTATCTCCCCTAGGTAGCACTATGACACTTGTCCATTGCTGATCTCTCACTCTTACTAAATAACCAACCCTGTTCCTTTTCACTTATTCCTAGATAATATCTTTTGCTCAGAGATAGTATTTTAGAGTTGAGAGAGTGATGGACATGGTCAGAAGACTTGGATTCAAGTTCTCCTTCAGATGGAAATGAGGAGGTTGGGCTTAATGGTCAGCCCTAGCATGATGATCCTAAGGGTACACTTGTCACTATTTATGCTACAGTCTACTCTACTCCATTGCCCAGTGGGCTGTCCACAGCATGGATTCTTTGGAGATACTCTTGTCCCAACCTGTTGAGGATGATACTAAGGGAACATTCAATAAGATAAATGTTAAACAGCCCACTGTCACAGGCATTCGAAAATGGATGTGGAAGTCACAGATACATGAAACAACAGCCTTTGTCCTATAGGACACGTGTAGGTGTGGGTGTTAAAGGGAGGTGGCTTGGCAGCTCTGTAGGCACACTGGAGACATGATGGATGGCCTGAACTCCTCGGAGAAAGCAAAATTATTTGGCTTCTCACCTTGACATTCATCAGAGTGTCAGAGGAGAAGGAATGTGGCAAAGGTGGCAGCTGGAGATGATAGAGAGGGAATAAAAATGAACAGCAGAGCCTTGGGCTAAATGCTCGGAGCCCCCAGAGCCATTCTTGCTTCTACTGATTTGGAGAAGAAGCCTCAATTGAGAAGAGAAATAGGAAGAGGGAGGATAGAATGAAAATAACTTTGCTTTCCCTCGCTGGGGACTAGTCTCCTCAAAGCCAAGGACTTCAGCAATAACAAATGAACCAAACAAAGAACAAAGCCCCAAATACTTGATTTTTGCATTTTCCCATATCAGTGGGAGACGAGAACAAATAAAGCAGGCTCACTGGTCCTTTTTTATTGCTTGACCCAAGAGTCCAACTACAGGTCCCATCTCTATAACCTCCAAAGAGATATATTACTTATTTGTTGCATCGCATGGGCAGGGGCCAGGCACAACATAGAGAGACTACAATGCTCTCTCAAGGCACTGATCATCTAAGTTTACCTGAGAATGCATTGCATCCCATCCAGCAGTCCACCCCAGCCAGCTGGCCATCCACTATTCCATGGGGCTGCTTCTCCCTACCCAAACAATACCAGAAAAAGTCCTCCCTCACAGGGTGAGTTAATTCATTCCACAATGAAATACTCACCCTAGAACTCAACTGTCTTGTTTAGTGAGCTCACAATATCGAGTTGATTCCAGACCCCCAGACCAGATGATGCGTCACATCCATCCAACTGTCTACCCTTGTCATCTTGCCATATACCCTGGGGCCTTAGATTCTCCATCATTCACTGCAATGCTCCACTCCCTTTGCTTGATACTCAGTGATCTAGTCAATATTACTATATGTCCATTGGTCTTGGAAAAAATCATATCAATTGACATGACTTATGCCTTATGGATTAACTTCCCATCAGGGAAGAGGGGATCCATTCACTCCCTTTCATGACCAGCATTCCCTTTTATATGCTGTTTTCATCTATTAGAATGGAAACTCCTAGAAGGTAAGGATTATCTCTTTTCTGTCTTTGATACATGGTAAATGCTTAATAAATGACTTCTTCATTCACTCATTCCTTCTTTCATAAGGCACTCTGCAGCTTTGGGAATGGGCTAAGAAACAGAGCACTAGTCAGGCAGACTTGTTAACAAGCTCAGGAAATAAAAGCTTCATCAGGACTTGGTCTCTGGGTCAATGGTTGTCCTTTCAGGGCTTGGGGACTCTGGGTGGCTCACAGAGATACCTCCAGGGGTCAGTGGCTTATTCTCTCATACCAAGAATGTTTAGAATATTAAGGAGCACATTCTTTAGTGCCTTCCATGAGTGAATAATTTATTCATGTGTCGAAAAAAGTCTGGCATCATATCACTGACACTTCATCCCAAACAACAGCCTTCGCCTCATTTCTCAAGGGGTAGGATGGATTTTTTTGTTTGTTTATTTAAAGCAATGACACAGGGGATCCATGAGTGTCATAGTTTGTAGGGGCTTTGTTCCCACCAAGAGGACTCATAGAAATAGGTTCTGAGCTAGAAAAAACCTTAGAGACTGGCTATCCCAATCCTCTCATTTCACAGATGTGTTAGAACAGGAAATGTCAGACCTGGGAGGGACCTTAGAGCAGAGAATGTCAAAGTCAGGAAGGATCTCAGGAGACAGAATATCAGAGCTGGGAGGCATCTTAGAACCGAGCTGGGAGTTCATCTAGTCCAATCTCTTTATTTTACAGATAAGGAAACTGAGGCTCAGAGAGAATTATAGCAATATAGATTTAGAGTTAGATTGGTCTGAAAGATCATAGATAGATTTTAGAGATAAAAAAAAAAAACCTTAGAGGTTATCAAGTGCAGGTCTGGTCATCTTAACCCTTCTACTCAACAAATTCCAGTGGGGTTTTGTTACTCTGTTGTTGTTCAGTCATGTTTTCAGTCATATCCAACTGTCTACGACCTCATGTACGGTTTTCTTGGTACAGATACTGGAGTGGTTTGCCATTTCCTTCTCCAACTCATTTTATAGATGAGGTAACTGAGGTAATTGGAGATCAGTGATTTGCCCAGGGTTACACAGCCAGTAGGAGTCTGAAGCTAGATTTGAACTCAGGATGATGAGTCTCCCTGACTGCAGGGCTGGCATGCTATCCTCTGTGCCCCTTGCTGCCCCATTCCACACGTACTATGCTCCATGTCTTTTCATTGGCTGCTCCCCATCATTGTAATTCTCTCCCTTCTCATCTCCACCTCCCAGAATTCCTGATTTCATTCAAGACTCAGATTCCACATGAAGCCTGATTTTCCCCTTCCTGCCCAGCTAGGAAGTCACCCCCTCCCCAAACTATTTGTATTTATTTTGTAGATATTCTGTATGAACCTTATTTATACCTGGTTTATCCTCCGTTAGAATGGAGTCTCCTTGAGGGCGGGGATTGCTTGGATTTCTTTTGTTTCCTCTATATTCTCTGCTCTTAGAATAGTTAAAATCCCATTTTGCAGATGAGGAAATGAAGCTCAGAATAGACTTGTCCTTAGTCATATAGCCAAGGGAGCATCAGAGGCAGGATCTGAATCTAGGTCTTTTTTGATCCCGAGTCCAGTGTTCTATCCATTTTACTTAAATTCTTCATAAATGCTTGTTGATTGCTTGCCATGGAACTGTACATTATGGACTCTCTATAGCCTGATGTATGTAGACAGTTTTAAGTACCTCCACTCCCACTGCTTCATGATCTGAATGGTGAAGTCAAGCAATCAGCCCTCTCCCCATCATCTTCCCCATTCTTTTTTTTCTCCATCTTCCCTATTCTTTTTTTTTGTAGGGCAATTGGGATTAAGTGACTTGCCCAAGGTCACATGGCTAGTAAGCATTGTGTCTGAGGCTGGATTTGAACTCAGGTCCTCCTGACTCCAGGGTTGGTGCTCTATTCACTGTGCCACCTAGCTGTCCCTTCATCTTCCCCATTCTTGACAAAAGAAATGGCAGCTGGGACACAGAGAGAGGCACCAAACTCCCCAAGGTCACACAACCAGTTAGGCATCATAAAATGGCATTAGAGTCACTAAGGGCTGACCTCTGGCTCACTTTTCCACTCTCTCAATGGCCTCCAGATGTTCCTCTTTGGCAAGGGAGCACACTGAGAGAATATCACCACCATTTTAAGCCCACAAAGCCTGCCCAACAGGCAAAGCCCAGAGGGTCAACCTCCTTTCAAGTATCATAAGTTTAAATTCTGACCAATTGTGTAAGTGTTCCTGCCAATGACTTAAAATGTTTCAGAGTGGCCCCATTTCCAACTTACTGCCCATCAGTAGGGAGATGTGCGGTCCCTCTTTTGGTCAATCCTAAAATGTCTGGATAGAGAAGACTGTCTGGACAGCTGGTACTCTGATGGGACTTGGCCTTGCTTTTCATAGACTCATAGAATTCAGAGCTAGAAAGGACTAAAGAAATCATATATTCCAGCCCTTTCATTTTACAGATGAAGAACCTGAGGTTCATAAAGAAGTATAATGGGTAGAACACAAGGCTCCAAATCAGAAAAGACCTGAATTCAAACCCTGCCCCTGATGCTCCCTGTCCATGTGACTAAGGACAAGTCCGTCCTGCGCTTAATTTCCTCATCTGGAGAATGGGGTTATAATACTTGCAATTTCCACCATTTTAGGGTTCTTGTAAGGTTCAGATGGCATAATGGGTGTAACAGCAGAGATTAGAATCCAAGACTCCAGGTTGGGTGAGTACATATATATGCACTCATATTCCCAATAAGTACATTGGGAAAGTGCTGGATTTGAAGACAGAAAAGCCAGATTGGAATCTTGTCTTTGGTACTTATTCCCTATGGGATGTTAGGCAAGTCATCTAGCCCCTTTGGGCCTCAGTTTCCTCATCTGTAAAATAAGGGAATCAATAAAGTGCCCTGTGCTCAGCTTGCCTCAGAAGAATCCCAAGGATTCAGAAGCCTCAAATTCCAAGGGAGAGGAATCAAGAATTCTTTGGGAGGATGCTTTGAGTTCCTGGCCTGGTGTGTGTGTGTGTGTGTGTGTGTGTGTGTGTGTGTGTGTGTGTGTGTGCA
>NW_027185697.1:16705388-16736963 GCF_028583685.1 Petaurus breviceps papuanus | reverse complement strand
TTGTCTTGTTTTGTCTTTGTGATATGGCGGCCACCGGGGTGTGGGTTATTGTTTTACGACGCTCTTCCGATCTGAGTGAGAGGCGTGTGTGTGTGTGTGTGTGTGTGTGTGTGTGTGCATGTGTCTGCATGTGTCTGTGTGTGTGTGTGTGTGTGTGTGTGCTCACAGTGCCTCATGCTGTTGAGAGCTCAGGGGTCAGTGGCAGCAGCCCCCAGGGCACCGCACTTGAGGTGTTGTTGATGTACAGTGTGTGATTGCTGTGAGCAATCGGGCTGACCTAAATCAACCCTCTCTGAGGACCAAAGTCTCTACTCCTGGACAGGCTGCTATTAACATTCCAGGGGTGGTGGCTGCTTGCAACAGCTGCATGTAGTTTGAGAGAAACGATTACTCCCCATTTCAGTGTTCGGCTTAAAGGGAGCAGACTGAGGTCACCACCTCATGTGGACCGCACTGTTGAATGGTCCTGGGGCTCATGCTGTCAGTGCCCAGGCTTCACTGACTCACTGACTCACTCACTCACTCCATTCACTCATTCATTTATTCATTTGTTCACTCTTTCATTTATTCATTCACTCTTTATTCAACTGTTCCCAGCCTCCTTCCATCCCTCCCACCCTCCCTTTCCTATTTCATCCATTCACTCTTTTGAATAACTACTTCCTATCCTCCTCCTTTCCTATCTTCCTCCCTCCCTCATTCATTCACTCTTCCATTCACCTGCTTCCTTCTTTCTTATCTCCTTCACTCATTCATTCCTTCACTCTATTCATTCAATAGGCATTTACTAAATGTCTACTGTATTCAGTACTTTCAAGGAGAAGGCACCCATCACTTTTCTTTTTGGAGGGGAGAAGGCAGGGCAATTGGGATTAAGTGACTTGCCCAAGGTCACACAACTAGTAAGTGTTAAGTGTCTGAGGCTGGATTTGAACTCAGGTCCTCCTGACTCCCGGGCTGGTGCCCTATTCACTGTGCCACCTAGCCGCCCCTACCCATCACCTTTTGAGGCAGCAGTGCATTAGCACTTTTGGACAGCTCAAGCTTTTAGGAAGGCTTTCCTAACTACCTAAGACTATTGGTTGCAGAGAAGGTCCATCCATTGGTGGAGGGAGTGCTACTTAACATGTTCCTCTCTCCCTAGGTTTCTTCTGTTTCATCTGCTTGTGGTCCCCAGTACCAGACTGTGCATCTGTCCCTTTCTCTCTTCCCACAGTCAACATTGTAGTTCTGTCCCTTAATCACCTTGAGCCTCCTCCTTGGTTTTCCTGCCTTCATTCTCTCCAGCCTCCTCCACAAAGCTGTCAAACGGATGTTCCTAAAGCCCAGATCTGTCTGTATTTCTTCCCAGCTCAAGAAGGTTCAATGGCTCACCTTTCCCCTAAAACCAAATGCAAATGCCTCTGGTTGTCATCTAAAGCCCTTTACAATCTGCCTTCGGTCCCTTCCACGCTGCTCCCCCTTCACCTACCCTATGTTCCAGTCAGGCAGGTCCAGTCTATCCTGTGAAATTCTGTCTCACCTCTCCATACCTTTGCACATACTGTGCCCCCTGCCTGGACTCTGATCCCTCACCCCTACTTTATGTAGAGAAATCCCATCCTTTAGCAATTTGCAATATGCTTCAGAGCAGAGCCATCTCTCCCTGAGTATTCTGCTACATTCAACTTTGGGTCCCTGTTAAGTATGACTATGAGGAACTAAAAAGAGATTGAAAGCATGTAGGTGGTACCGTGAGTTCTGGATCGGGAGTCAGGAAGATCTGAGTTCAAACCCAGCCTCAGACACTTAACACTTACTAGTCGTGTGACCTTGGGCAAGTCATTTAACCCCTATTTGCCTCAGTTTCTTCATCTGTAAAATGCAAATTATATTAGCACTTACCTCCCAGGTTGTTGTGAGGTTCAAATGAGAGAATATGTATAAAACACTGAACACAGTGTCTGTAACATGGTAGGCATTATGTAGCAGGTAGTTATTTAATATTATTACCATTATTCTAAGATTGGGAGGATGGCAGCTAGGTGGCGCCATAGTGCACAGAGTGCTGGGAGTGGTGTCAGGAAGGCTCCCCTCCCTTGAGTTCAAATCTGGCCTCAGACACATACTAATTTTGTGACCCTGGGCAAGTCACCTAACCCTGCTTGCCTTAGTTTCCTTATCTATAAAATGAGTTGGAGAAGGAAATGGCAAACCACTCCAGTATCTCTGCTGAGAAAATCCTAAATAGAGTCAAAAAGAGTCGAACATGACTGAAAATGACTGAACAAATGATTGGGAGGCAAGGATGCCCATTATAACCACTGTTGTTCAATATTGTGCTAGAAATGATAGCTTTGGCAATGAGAAGAACAAGAAATTGAAGGAATTAGAATAGGCAATGAGGAAACAAAACTATCATGCTTCACAGATGATATGATGGTACACTTAGAGAATCCTAGAAAATCAATTTAAAAACTACTTGAAATAATTAACAACTTTAGCAAAGTTGCAGGATATAAAATAAGCCTACATAAATCATAGCATTTCTATATATTACCAACAAATCCCAGTAGCAAAAGATAGAAAGAAAAATTCCACTTAAAATAACTGTAGACAATATAAAATATTTGTGAGTCTATCTGCCAAGACAAACCCAGGAACTATATGAACACACTTTTGAAACACTTTTCACACAAATAAAATCAGATCTAAACAATTGGAAAAATATCATTTGTTCATGAGTAGACAGAGCTAATATAATAAAAATGACAATTCTACCTAAATTAATTTACTGATTCAGTGCCATATCAATCAAACTGACAAAAATTATTTTATAGAGCAAAAAAAAGGAACAAAAATTCATCTGGAAGAACAAAAGGCCAATAATTTCAAGAGAATTAATGAAAAAAAGGTGGCCTAGCCACATGAGATTTCAAACTGTATTATAAAGTGGCAATCATCAAAAGTATTTGGTACTGGCTAAGAAATAGAGTGGTAAAAAAAAAAGAAAAGAAATAGAGGGGTGGATCAGTGGAATAGATTAGGTACATAAGACACAGTTATAAATGACTGTAGTAATCTATTGTTTGATAAATCCAAAGACTCCAGCTTCTGGAATAATATGACAGAAAAACTGCTGGGGAAACTGGAAAGTAATATGGCAGAAACTAGGCATAGACCAACATCTTACACCATATACCAAGATAAGATCAAAATAGGTACATGATTTAGACATATAGGGTGATACCATAAGCAAATTAGAAGAGCAAGGAATAATTTACTTGTGAGATCTATGGAAAAGGGAAGAATTCATGACGAAACAAGAGATTCTACAAACAAAAAGATTTTACATAAGCAAAACCAATGCATCCAAGATTAGAAGGAAAGCTGAAAGCTGGTGAACAATTTTTATAGCCAGTGTTTCTGATAAAGGTCTCATTTCTCAAATATATAGAGAACTGAGTCAAATTTATAAAAATGCAAGTCATTTCTCAATTGATAAATGGTCAAAGGATATGGACAGGCAGTTTTCCGATAAAGAAATTAAAATTATCTATAGTCATATGAAACAATGTTCTAAATCACTATTGATTGGACAAATGCAAATTTAAACAACTCTGAGGGAGCACCTCATGCCTATCAGATTGGCTAACATGACAGAAAAGGAAAATGATAAACATCAGAGAAGGTGTGGGGAAATTGGGACACTAATGCACTGTTCGTGCAATTGCGAACTGATCCAAACATTCTGGAAAGCAATTTGGTGGTACGCATATCCTTTGATCCAGTAGTTCTGTATCCCACAGAGATTCTACAAAAAAGGGGGGAAAACACAATCCTAAGGATCCAATGGCAAGAACAGTAGTGCTTGCCCTTCAAGAGCTTCTATTCTATTAGAATAAAATGTAAATGCACAGAAAATGAAATAGAAAATAGATACAAAACAAATACAAGATTTTCAGGAGGGAGAGGAGAACAGTGGGTGAGGTATTGAAGGTGGACTGGACAGACTTTCTGTAGGAGGTGACAGCTGAGTTGCCTGGGTTGCTTGAATAGGGAGGATGCATTCCCCATCACTGGAAGTCATCAAGAAGATGCTGGTTGGTTATTTGTTGGGACTGTTGTTCAATTTAGTTCAATGCAACAAACTTTTATTACATGATACCCACTGTACTAGGCTATAAAGAAACAAAGACAAATAGGGAAGTCACTTCTGCCTTCAAGGAACTTGCATTCTATGGAAGGATCAGATGTGAATTGGATTAGATGACGTCAGGGGTCCATTCTGACCCTGAGATTCTATGACAGACTTTAACAGGAGGGTCATTTAGTCTGAAGACAGAACTTTCTGACTGGAGCCGTGGTAAGATGTTTCCCTAGAGGGTCACAAAATCATAGATTTGGAGCTGGGAGGGACCTCAGAGGTAAGTGAATGTAACCTCTCCCCATTTACAGAGAAGGAAACCGAGGAACAATTAAGTGAATTGTCCAACACCACACATTCAATCCATCAATTAAAAAACAAACACTTGTTAAATGCTACTATGTGCCAGGCACTGAGGCTACTATGCCAAGAAGGCAAAAAAAAAGAATCCATCTCTGGTGCCAAGAAGCTTACATTCAGACAAGGAAGCTGATTTCACAAAAACCTGGAAAGACTTACATGAACTGAAGCAAAGTGAAGTGAGCAGAACCAGGAAAACATTGTACACAGTAACAGCAATATTGTACAATGAAGAACTGTGACTTAGTTATTTTCAGTAATACAATGATCCAAGACAATCCCAAAGGACTCATAATGAAACATACTATTCACCTCCAGTAAAAGAACTGAATACAGACAAAAGCATACTATTTTCACCTTTCCTTCCTTCCTTCCTTCCTTCCTTCCTTCCTTCCTTCCTTCCTTCCTTCCTTCCTTCCTTCCTTTTCTTTTTTCTGCCTTTCTTCAAGTCTTCTTGTACAAAATGACTAATACAGAAATGTTTTATATGAATGCACATGTATGACCTATATTGGATCACTTACTGTCTCAGGGAGGGGGGAGGGGGGAAAGGAAGAAAAGGATAGAATTTAGAATTCAAAACTTGAAAAAAATTAAAATTGTTTTAATGGAATTTATGAAGAAAATATTATTTAAATAATGATTTAAAAAGAAGCTTATATTCAATCAGGTGCAATATACACATATTTAACTAGGTCAAGTTACTTAATTATATGAACAATAATTACAAATTAAATACAGACAGATAAATATTTTGTTGATTGATTTTTTGACAGATGAATAGTTTGGGATAGAAGGCATTACTAGTTAGAGGGATAAAGAAAAGTTGCTTGGAGAAGGGAGTGCTTGAATTACATCTTTATGGGAATGCAAGTAAGTACTTGTGAAGGGCTGGATTTCAATCCAGGTTCCAGTCTCCAGAGCCACTACACATTCCAATATATCCAGATACCTGCCCACTATTGGAGGGAAGAGACAAAGTCTCTTTTCCAACCAAATTTTCTCTTTCTGGAATGTTTGGAATGTGGTTATGTTCCAAAGCAGGACCAGGGACAGGGGGATAGATTTGATGGCCCTTAACTTCTAACCCAATAACTCAATGTAACAAATATCAGAGATTAATCCCAGCCATGGCCTTCCTGGTCTGAAAAGACTCATCCCTCTTTGGAATGCCTCGAGAGTACCCAGAAGAGCCCAGAGGTATGTATGAGCTGCAAAAAAATAAAAAAAAAGCCCGGAGGAGATCCTTTTCAATATGATGTGAGGCTTTGTGGGAGAGATCCTGGGAGGCCATAATAGAAGTTTCCCCATCCCATCACACCACCTCCAGGCCTCCCAAGCCGTGGTCCTATTACCTTTTTAAAGATGGGCCTGAAGTAATTGATGTGCTTGACTCACTCCAGGGACCCAAGGAGACCCCCACCCCCAACAAATTCCATCCATTCCTATCAGGCTCAGGCCTGGACAAACAGCGGCTGCTTCCTCTGAGCTCATTTCCAGCATTAAGGTTCTCTGGAACCTGAATCCAGCCCTAATAACCAACAAAACAGTAGCCACTCTTTCAGCCCCTTGCGAGGGGCAGCCAGGGAATTGAAAGACGAGTTAAATATTTCCATCGCTGACAACACACAGCTGTCGAGGTGGAAAGATCTAAGGCTCTAATCAGCCCAGGTTAGATAAGTAGCAGCGTCTCATTATCTCTGCTTGGGGGACAGGAGCCAGCCGGCAGCTGGTGGCTGTACCGGGGGTGCAGACAGAGCAGCCGGGGGGAAGTTGACATCCCTGTAAACATCAGCCCAGATGAGGGGAAGTGGGTAACCCAACACTGCGCCCCTCAGAAGAGGAAGGGAGGAGCAGAAAACCCCAGGACATTCCCCACTCTACACACACACACACACACACACACACACACACACACACACACACGATTGACACACTGTTAAACAACCTTACTCACTTTTCCATTAAAGAAAATGGTTCTGTGACAATACTAGCAGTGACCCTCCTGTACGGTCTGACTTACCTTTCTCAAAGAGGCTTCAAACCAGCTTTCTGGACATGAACTAATTAATAACAGCTAGCTCTTGAATAGGGGAGCAAGAGATGGGACATCCCCTTTGTGTCCATGTTGGAGATAGACACATAGACAAAGCACAACTCATGAGCCATCCAGAGGGAGTGGGCACCACAGACCCCAAACAGGGCACTGGCCCATCCCTAGAAGGTTGGAGTATGGAAGAGTTATGCCCCTGGCATCTGAGCCCTTATTGTTACCAAAGCTGCCAGATACCATGAATCAAGTCTTCACAGGGGAATATTTTGGCATCGATAATATGAGAGTTTATAAAAAGTCATACTGAAATGCATGTTGTACCATGAGCAACTTTCTATCTCATATATGACCCTAGGCTTCACTCTGCTGTTCTCATCTTTACCTATTATGAAAGAGGGGGAGGTTTTCTTTAGTGCTTTGCTTTCTTCTTTCATATTTCAGTTCCTCAGTCATTCCATTTTCCATGCCCCCCATGACTGATCCAGACATCTCCCACAGACTTCTCAGCAGGTTAATCCACTCAGCTTTGTCATTGATCTCTGGGATGGATCTCTCCTCATTAGGTGAATGGGAACTCAGCGATTTTGACACAGAGTTATTAAGCTGCCTACCAAACTGGGTACACAGAGGCATTATGTTCACCTCATTGTTGTATGCCTGTGAAACCTGCACAGTATACCAGTATCATTCCAGGAAACTGAATCGCTTCCATTTGAATTCTCTTAGAGAGATTCTGAAGATCACCTGGCAGGATAAGGTAGCAGACACTGAGATCTTTTCCTGAGCTAAACTGCCAAGCATTCAAACCCTACTGCAGAGAGTGCAGTTCTGGTGGGTTGACCATGTTGTTTGAATCCAAATGTACATTTTCCTAAAAGACTATTTTAAATTTTTTGTATTGTTATCAGGGGGAAGGCAGGGCAATTGGGGTTAAGTGACTTGCCCAAGGTAAAAGACTATTTTATAGAGAACTCACACAAGGACAGAGCTCACAAGTCAGTGGCCAGAACTATTACAAGAGCACTCTTAAAGTTTGTCTGAAGAACTTTGGGACCTATTGTGACACAGGTTAGATGTGTCCAGCATGGCATGTCCACATCAAGGGAGGTTCTGTGCTCTATAAGTGGAACGGAATTGCAGTAGCTCAAAAGAAATGAGATGAGAAAATTTAGAGGCATCTCCATTCCAGTGCCCAACCTGCGGTAGAGCCTTCCGAGCTCATATTGGTCTAATCAGACACAGTCTGACACACTCTACCTTGATCCCAACAGAGTGATATACTTGTGGCCCTCTTCAAGAATGAAGGACAACAAGCAAAAAGGCATGACTATTGCCTGCCCTGTGGCTCCACTGACCACCCCTGTGACACCCTAAATGAAAGCCTCCCTATCCTGGTCATCACCACCCCGTGTATTGTCTCACCCATTAAGGACACTCCCTATGCTCCTTAGGAGTAGTGACAGACTGTTGGATTGCATCTCTAGTATCAAGCGCAGTGTCTGGAACATAGTAGTTACTTATAGATTTTTTTTCATTTCATTCACACATTCATTCATTCATTCAGACACTAGAATATAGCAATAGAATGTAACTTCCTGAAGAGTAGAATTCATTTGGTTTTGTCTTGGTAGGCACAGCATTTAACAAAGCCTGGCACACAATAGGCACTCAATAAATACTTGTCAAATGGAATCACACAACTCTCTTCATGTGCCAAGGACACCCAGAAACAAGTGGCAGAGCCAGACTGAACCTCAGTGGTTTATTACTGTATCCAGTGCCCTCTGGAGATCACACTCCAAAGTCTCTCCTTACATGAATCCTGTAGACCTCTGGCTTCACAGAAGTCCTCCCAGGGAGTGACAATATCCCAGCCCCTCTAATCTCCCATCTGGTCTCAGTCAAAACCAGGAGGCAGAGGTTCTCAGACACTCCTGAACCTCACACAGCCCTCAGGCTCCTCCCTGTGTAAGAGATCTCAGTCCCTGTGATCCAAGTGAGACCCTTGCTTCTCAAATCTAAGAATGCAGGCTGATTCTTCTAGAAAGAACTTTCTAGCCCCCATTTCTGATCTACCAAAGACCAGAAAGGTCTCCAAAGTCACTTTGGTCATTAGAGGATAAACCCCAGAGAAGGAAAACACACACACACACACACACACACGCACACATCGATAACACTAACAGAGAATTTGTGGGATCAGGATGTTAATGATTCTATCTCTTATTTGAGTTCTTTCAACCCCTGTCCTAGTTGGGTAATGATTTGTTGAGTTATTTTCTTCTAACATGACTCATACTTTGGGTTTGAGAAAAATGCATGGTTGAAGAGGAAGGGATTGTCTTGTTCTGTCCTCCTTTTTTCTTTGCTTATAAGATTAATCTTGCCATAATCCTCTATGATATTACTTACAGTATTACTTACATAGAGAAGCTCCAGAAGCCCCCCCCCCAAATGGAATTTGGAACCCCACTATAGAAGCTGAGCCAAAAGGAGAAGTGTGTTTTGGACTTGAAGATGCAGACTTGGACTAGGGAACTTGAAAGGGATAAACCTGCCTAATTCCTTCTCATTCATTAATTTACTCTTTCAGCAAACACTTATTAAGAACATCCAAAAGTAACTGACAGTTAGGTAACAATTTGATATTCGCTTTACATACATTATCTCAATTAAGCCTAGCCACAACCCTGATTTTAAAGATGAGGAATGAGACTCACTGAGGTGAAGTGACTTGTAAAATATGAAAGATGGGATCCAAACACAGATCTTCTTTATGGACGTCCCACATTACTTTATAGATATGTCATTTAGGTATATTCTGTGTAATGCATTGTGATAAGTTCTGGCAGTAATGCAGAGATCAGTATAGCATCTCCCTCTTACCCTACTCTCTCACCCCAACTTAAACTCACAGGGGACAGATGAATTTTGTCAGTTCAAGATTTTCTGTGGGTTTACACTCATAAGACTATAATTCATGAGCCCCTATCAGTGCACTTATCTTTAATAATCAGTCAATAGGCGGAATTAGTTCAAAGTAAAGGCGTTTACCATAAGAACAATAGTATCAAGTATTCCCCCAGTAAACCTGGGGTATATTCCTTTACCTGATCTGAGGATCAGTGGGAAAATTAGATGTGCATATACAGTGCCCTAGTAGAGAGACATACACATAGAGAATATATGTCCAAGGAACTCTTCCTCCTGTGCCCCGCCCCACCCACCCCCGACCAATGCAATTGCAAGGACCCAATATCATTTCTCGGGGTATTGTTATGTGGCTTCCTAAGATTCTTGGGCTTTGTACCTGTGGGGCATAGTGTCTCATGCTGGTAAAGGAGTTTTGCTGTATAACACCATGGACAATGGAAAGGGGAAGAGAGAAAAATCTCTTCCTCCTTAAGAGGTGAGAAATAATTTTCCTCAACAGCAGAATTTTTCTCCCTTTTCTGACTCTCTTCTCAACAGTAAACTATTCCTTAGAGCAATCTCCTTCTTCTGCTCACTCTTTAGAGCAAAGGTTCCCAATTTTTTTCAGTCCCTGTAACCTCTGACTTTCAGAAAATCTTATCATAACCCTATTCAATGTTAAAGAAAATAAATTCTATGGTTTACTATGCAGACACTCATAAGAAATAAAGAGATTAATTTCAATAGAATAACCTAATTATTTTTGGGTATATTCTGTATTCTCTTGATAAACTTCTCAAATTCTCTAGCAAAATGTGATTGAGGACCTTACCCTAGAGAGTGTCATGATAGTTTTGAAGACCACCAGGGACATGGATGATCCTTTAGCTTAGGAGTTGGTTGGCAAACTATAACCTGAGGGTCAAATCCTGCCATTAACCTGCTTTTATACAGTCTATAAGTTGTGTGAAATTTTCAAAAACATTTTAAAATACGTTAAACATACATTTAAAAATGTAAAAACCATTCTTAGCTCACTGGCCATACCAAAAAAAAAAACAGGTGGTGGGCTTACTTAGTAAGAATAGTTATAATTAGATTCTACCTGATGACATGCTTTCCTCTTCCCAGCCTGCTTTAATGCTGAAGATGTCTTGATTCCCAGCTCAACACTGCTCCTCCTACCCCATAATCTAGATATTTACTAGATATGTGATGCTAGACAAATCAACTAAGCTCTCCAAGCACCAGTTTTCCTCATCTGTGAAATGGGAACAATAATAGGCCCAACCTCATAGATTCTTTTGTGAGGATCAAATAAAGTCCTCTCCCTCTAGAGTCTGCACTTTTCTATTCTGAAATAGACATAGGTATGGATATAGATTCAGATGAGGATATGGATATAGATAGATATAGATATACATATAAGGACATATATTATATAATATGTGTCATCTATGAGTATATGTATCTATGGGAGGAGGGAGAGAGAGAGATGAATATAGGGAGAGATACACAGAGAGAGACACAGAGACAGAGAGACAGATAGATGGAGAGACAGAGAAAGAGAGAGACAGAGACAGAGGGAGACAGAGAGTAAGACAGATAGCAAGAGACAGAGGCAGAAAGGTAACTCTGGGATCTATACAGAGTAATTTCAAGAGTTGAATTTGCAACATGATTCTAACCAGTTAGGAGGCAAAGGTTGGTGAAGGAAATATGGTAGGAATTGTGGATGACAATGACCATTGCATTGTGGTTCAAAAGACAGAAAGATGACTCTAGTCTCTGAGGATCTGGGTTCAAATCCTACTACTTTAGTAGATAAGCCACTTCATTTCCCTGGGCCTCAGTGACATCATCTGTAAAATGAAGGGCTGGGCTTGATGGCCTCAAGGGTCCCTTGCTGCTCCCATTCTATGATCTCGTACCACCTTAGAGCTTATAAAAGACAAAGAAGAGAACATGGATCATAGCCAGAAATAAACCTTAGACTTCAGAAGGGGTGTCAGAGAAAAATCCTAGCATGGCTAAAATTGACAAACCAATGAAAAAGTATTCAATAAACACTTACCATGTGATTGAAACTATGTCTGTGGAGGTTGACTTATGCAAGGACATCCAGATGGTGAGTATTAAAGGCAGAGTTTGAACCTGGGTGCTCTGATTTTTTGAGCAAGTGTCCTTTCTATTTTCCATTCCTACTCATGCATAGATAAGTAACTATGACATGTATACAAAGTCCAAATGATCTTGAAAGATAGAGAGAATAGGTCCAAAGATCAGGAAAGGAGTCCTGTAGAATATGGCACCTGAGATGCATTTCAACACAATTATTTGATTTAGCAAATCTTTACTAAGGAACTCTCATGAAGGTGCCTGCCCTCAAGAGGCTTACATTCTTCCAGGAGAAATCCAAAATGTACCCAGATAAGCAGAATCAAAATACAGACTAAATACTATAACGTAACTTCATAAGGGAGAGAGTTGCTGTTTGTCTTTGGTTTATGAAGATGACCAATGGCATCACAAGGGTGATGACTTGTGCATGGATTGGGTTTGTGAGGCAGAGCTGTACAAAGCCATCAATCTCACTCTCCCTTCCAGATTCAAGGAAGTCCAGTGGCAAGACAAGAATCAAGATGACTGGCAATGGCCTGGGATACAATGAATGGCCTTGACCAAGCTTTAAGCACCCCATTGCCCTTGCTTCAGCAACCTTCATGGCCGTTGGAACAAATCGTTCTCATCTGCCCATTCTACCTGGAGGAGTTTTCACATGCTTGGAGTAGACCTCCTCCTAACTCACGGATGAGTTTGAGGTCTGTCAATCACCCTCAATCTGGTTTAGCCCATCTGTGGAGACAGTTTTCTCAGGGTGTGGCCATGGCACGTGCTACAGCTTTCTGGAACTAGAGGTGAAAGTGTTGGTGGACACCAAAGGGATATGAGCAGCCCTGAAAAGGGCTTGGCGAGTCCTCCCACCAGAGGTTGCTCGTACTCCTTGAACAGCCAGATTGGGTCACTAACAGATCCAGGCTGTGGGAAACAGCACCCAAGTTGTGACTGAAGGAAGTTAAGGATTCTAAGAGTTAGAGGTGAGGAGAGAGTGCACACAGGCATGGGGAATGACCCACGCCAAAGCACTAAGAGACTACAATTTCTGGAGGGTCCTACTTGGGTAGGAATGCTCCAGGTGTACGAGGTCCAGGCAGTGACTGTGTGTGTGCTGCCCCAAATCCAGTCTCGCTAAATTTGGAAGGCTCACCAGCAGGAGCGTGGTTATGGATGCTTTTGGTTACAGCAGCTCACAAAGATTGTCTACCAGGGTATTGCTGGAGGGGGCACCCAAGTTAATGAAATCAAAGATAGAGTACTGGCAACAGTCACAAAAACTATTTCTGTATTTTTCAGAGTTGGAAGGGCCCTAGAGACCATCTGGCCCAGTGCTTACCTCACAAAGGTCGCCCCCTCCTACAATATAGCTGAGGAATTTCCATTCAGCCTTTGCCTGCAGACTGCTAATGCCAGTGCCCTCCCAGAGTGGGGCATCCCTTCTCTTCAATAGCTCTGCTTGGTGGGAAGCTTCTTCTGGCATCAAGTCTCTGCTGGCTTCTTAGCAACTTTCATCTCTCACCGTAGCTGTGTCCTCTGAGGCCAGACAGAACAAGTCCAATCCCTGTCTACAGCACAGACTTTTAAATACCTGAATGCAAGTACTGAAGTCTCTTCTGGATCTTTTTCTTTTCTTTTAAATTTATTTACTTTTAATTTACAACATTCAGTCCCACAAGTTTTTGAGTTCCAAATTTTCTCCCCTTCCTCCCCCTCTTGGTGGCATGCAATCTGATATAGGTTCTACCTATACCTTCACATTAAACATTAGTCAAGTGATAAAGAAAAATTACCACCAATGGAATGAACAACAAAACAAAAGAAACAAAAAAGAGAGAGAGCAAGGAGTTCGCTTCCATCTGCATTCAGACTCTGCAGTTCTTCCTCTGGATGTGGGTGTCCCTCTCCATCATGAGTCTTTTGGAGTTGTTTTATAACCTTGAATTGCCGAGGGGGACCAAGTCTATCAAAGTCAGTCATCACAGATATGATGTTTCTGTAATTGTGTACTATGTTCCCCTGGTTTTGCTCTCCTCACTCAGCATCAGTTTATCTAAGTCTCTCCAGGTTATTATGAAGTCCCCCTGCTCGTCATTTCTTAGAGCACAATAGTATTCCATTACATTCATATACCACATCTCGTTTAGTCATTCCCCATTGAATGATCATCCCCTTGATTTCCATTTCTTGGCCACCACAAAAAGAGCTGCTATAAATGTTTTTGTACATGTGAGTCCTTTTCCCATTTTTATGATCTCTTTGGGATACAGCCCTAGAAGTGGTATTGCTGGGTCAAACGGTTTGTATATTTTTATAGCCCTTTGGGCATAGTTCCAAATTGCTCTCCAGAATGACTGGATCAGTTCACAACTCCACCAACAATGCATTAGTGTCTCAATTTTCCCACATCTTCTCCAGCATTTATCACTTTCCTGTTTTGTCATGTTAGCCAATCTGACCAATGAGATGCAGTACCCAAGAGTTGTTTTGATATGTATTTCCCTAATCAATAGTGATTTATAGCATTTTTCATATGTTTATAAATATCTTTAATTTCTTCCTCTAAAAACTGATGGTTCATATCCTTTAACCATCTATCAATTGGGGAATGACTTGTATTCTTATAAATTTGACTCTGTTCTCTATATATTTTAGAAATGAGGCCTTTATCAGAGACATTGGTTGTAAAAATTCTTTCCCAATTTTCTGCTTCCCTTGGTTACATTGGCTTTGTTTGTACAAAACTTATTCAATTTAATGTAATAAAAATTATCCATTTTGCATTTTGTAATGCTCTCTATCACTTGTTTGGTTATAAATTCTTCCCTTCTCCATAAATCTGACAGGTAAACTATTCCTTGCTCTCCCAGATTGCTTATAGCAACAGCCTTTATATTTAAATCATGCATCCATTTTGACTTTATTTTGGTGTACGGTATAAGATATTGGTCTATGCCCAGTTTCTGCCATACTATTTTCTACTTTTCCCGGCAGTTTTTGTCAAATAGTAAGTTCTTATCCCGTGATCTGGAGTCTTTGGGTTTATCAAAAAGTAGGTTATTATAGTCATTGACTGATGTCTCTTGTGTACCTAATCTATTCCACTCATCCACCACTCTATTTCTCAGTCAGGACCATGTAGTTTTGATGACTGCTGCTTTATAATACAGTTTAAAATCTGGTATCGCTAGGCCACCTTCCCTAGCCTTCCTTTTCATTAATTCCCTTGATATTCTGGACCTTTTGTTCTTTCAAATGAATTTTGTTATTATTTTTTCTAGCTCTATAAAACAATTTTTGGTAGTTTGATTGGTTTGGCACTACATAGATAAATTAAATTAGGCAAGTTTAGGTAAAATGGTCTTTCCTATTATATTAACTTATCCTAACCACAAGCAACTGATGTTTTCCTGATTATTTAGATCTGACTTTGTTTGAAGTGTTTTGTAATTGTGTTCATATAGTTCTTGGGTTTGTTTTGGCAGGTAGACTCCCAAATATTTTATAATGTCTACAGTAGCTTTAAATGAAATTTCTTTCTATTTCTTGCTATTGAACTTCATTAGAAATATAAAGGAATGCTGAGGATTTATGTGGGTTTATTTTATATCCTGCAACTTTGCTAAAGTCATTTATTATCTTAAGTAGTTTTTACTTGATTCTCTGGGATTCTCTAAGTATATCATCATATCATCTTCAAAGAGTGATAGCTTAGTCTCTTCTTTGCCTATTCTAATTCCTTCAATTTCTTTTTCTTCTCTTATTGCTACAGCTAACATTTCTAGTACCATATTGAATAATATGGGTGATAGTGGACACCCTTGTTTCACCTCTGATCTCATTGGAAATGCTTCTAGCTTATCTCCATTACATATAATACTTGCTGATGGTTCTTTTTGATCTTTGAGACTCCTTTGAGTCTTCTCTTCTCCAGGCTAAATGTATTCTATACCAGTCCTGAGATGGCAAAGTCCCTCTGCTGCTTTGGTTGCCATCCTCTGGCCATTCTCTAGTTTATCAATACCCTCCCTAACATGTGTAGAAGTGAACAAAGTGCTACAGGTGGTGTCTGCCCAGGCCAGTGGAGAGATGAACTCACATTTCTTATTCTGGGAAACCAAGTCATTCTTAGTGTCACTCAATGTCATGGTCATCTTTTTGGCTGCCATATCACACTGTTAACTCAAACTGAGTTTGCAGCCCATTATCACCTCCAGATCTTTTTTCAGGCAAATTACTGTCTAAACTTGCTTCCCCCTTCTTATGTTTGTAAAACTGAGTTTCTGAACCCAAATGGAAAACTTTACATTGATCACTTATATTTTACATTATTTTATTCTGCCCAGTGTCCTAGCCTGTCAAGACCCTTTTGGGTTCTGATTTTGTTAGCTATCCTTCCTAGCTTTGTGTTACACTCAGATTTTTATGAACAAGTCATCTATGTTTTTCTCAAAGTTGTTGTTAAGAATATTAAACAGTTCAACACCAAGCACAGACACCTTGGGCATTACCACTGTAGACTTCCTGCCCTGTTCATATTAGACCACTCATGATTTTTCTTTGTGTCTGTTCATTCAAAGTAGTTCTGAATTGTGCTACCATCTGGCTTAGGCCCCTCTTCCTCTTATACAAGAATAGAATGAGATGTAAATGTCTAGATAAACTTAAACTATAGCATTCCTGTAATCTATTAGTGATGGAGCATTCTGAGCTCATATTGCTTTGATCAGCCTCCACTGGACACACTATAACTTGACTCTAGCACAATGATATCATTTTGGTCTTCTTCAAAAATGAAGGACAACAGCCATCCACCAACCCCTCAATTTGTGAGTTTACTATACCTGTCCAAAAAGAAAATAAGGTAATTTTGGCATGACCTATTCCCAATGAAAGTGAGATATATTAGCAATTTGTGACTCCCACTTCCTTCTCTAAATGCTCACTAACTATCCCTCTAATATGTTCTATCTAGAATTTGGCCAGAAATTGAAGTTAAGTTTGCTGACCTAGGGACTTAATGCTCCATTCTCTTCCCTAACTTGAAAATCCAGACATTTGCCTCTCTGGTCCTATGTACCTTCCTGTTCCCCATAACATTTCAGATATAGCTGACAGCGATTGGCAAAAGTATTCACCAGTCCTTTCTGATTTCATTTGATCAATTCATAGGGGTAAAGACTAGAAATATTATTTCATTGGTAAAGAACTCTCAGACAAGGGGATTCCCTCAACCAATGCAGGTCACCACCTTCCATACAATTTAGACTTAGTGTCTGAAAGCTGCCTAGAGGACTGAGAGGCTTGGCTGATTTGTCCAAATGATAGAGCTAGCCTATGTCAGAAGTATGATTTGAGCACAGGTCTTTCTGGTTCTGAGTCCAGCTATCTATCTACTCTGTAACACTGTCTCTTGACTAATCCCTGTGCTTAGAGATAAATCAGTCATACCAAGGGAGAGATGCTCAGAGATCTCACAAACCGCTTATTGAAATTTCTCCTTCACCACTCATTTGGCTAACCAGACGCTGCTTGCCTAACAAAAATATTTCCCCAAAGCAATAGAAGGCAGACATTTTAAACTAGTAGTGGTAATTATGTAGAGGGCCGGTTTTCACCAAATCAGCAGGACAAATGCCCATGTTGCCAAGATGTCATTTCAGATGCCCAGATAGCTTCTGCTCTCTACTTATCCTTCACTTATGTTAGCAAAATGCCAATTTTTCTATGGGACCAAGAATCAGAAAAGTTCTCTCTGTACCTCAATTCCCTCATCTGTGAAATGGGATAATGAGAGTGCCTACTTCCCAGGGTTACTTTGAGACTCCAGTGAGCCAGGAAGCTGCCGTTATTATCACCACAAGGATATAAATTGGACCGGTGATATCATTGATTAAAGGGGAATCTTAGAGGAGGGAAATATCTCTTCCAGGCCATGTTAGTGTATTCTCTGTAACTTATGGTCTTAGAGAAGTGACTAGAGCAGTGACAGGTTAAGTGATCTTCCCAGGGTCACACAACTATTAGCAGACCATGACCACCACCCCACCCCCACCATCACCATCACTACCCCCACCACCATCCCCATCAAGACCATCACCATATTTCTATAGTGCTTTACAGATCATAAGCTGCTTTCTACGTAATATTCTCACTGGAATTCAATTTAACTAACGTTTGCTGAGTGCCTGCTGTATTCAGGGCATATTCTCTAATTCTAAGTCCAAGGCTGTGTCAATTCTGCTCCATCTGATAAATAAAAGCAGTTGACATTTATATAATACTTAAGATTTACAAACTGCATCTTACATGAATTATTTGAACTTCTAAATTATATAGTTCTATATATTATAAACTATATATAAAGTCAGTTAGTTATATGCGAATGCAGACATTTTTAGCCACATTTTACAGAGGAGGAAACTTCAATGCTTTGCCCTTCATTATGTTTCTTTTAAATACTAGAGTCAGGCTTTGAACTCAGGTCTTCCCGACCCTAGTCACATTGCCTTTAGGTAGAGTAGAACAGGAAAATGCTGTAGTATACGTAGCTTTCTCATTTTACAGATGAGGACAGTGAGGGCCAAACAGAGGAAGGGATTGATGATTAGCATTCTGCTCAGTGGAAGCCTTTCAGAGAACCAGTTGCCAGACAAGTCTCCAGCTCAGGGCCCTTCCAAGGTCATAGCATGCTTCAGAACCTGAATCTTCATCTCCCTCTCCCTACTACCCTCAACCCCAAACACTAGGAATATGATTGAAACCCAGCAGCAGGGTACCTGGGACATGCAACTGCTCCAGTCATTTCTTTGTCTTTAAAATGCCATATAATTGCTAATGTAATTAGCGATGTATACAGAGGGGGCCTGTGCAGTCACGGGGCCTAAGATCAAGTAATTAATGTTCTGTCAACAGAACAGCAACTGTTTCATTAACAACTGCTTGGATCTGGAAACGAACATTGTCACATGCAGACAGAGCAACTTCAACAGTATCAACTCTACTGATTTCCTTTTAAAAAATCATTAAAAATCAATCCACCCAAAGCAAAAACAATGCAACCAACCTTCAGACTCTCACTTTCCAGGTCAAAGGAAACATAATCAAGAAAGAAACCAGGGAGGGAGAGAGGAAGGAAAGAGGGAAGGAAGGAAGGAAGCAAGGAAGGAAGGAAGAAACGAAGGGAGGAAGGAAGGGAGGAAAGGAGGGAGGGAGGGAGGAAGGGAGGAACAGAAAGAGGAAAGGAAGGGATGAAGGAGGCAGAAAGGAAAAGAAAGGAGACAGGAAGGATAGTAGACAGGGAGGAAGGAAGGAAAGGACACCCTAGACTAGGGAGATTACACAATGGAACACTGATTTGAAGTCAGAGTCCCAGTTGTTCCACTAACTAGGTAACTGTGTGACCAACTTACTTAACTGATCTCAGCCTGAGTTTCATTTGGAAAATTAGATAAGTTAATAAGCATTTATTAAGCATCTACTGTGTCCCAGGCACTGTGCTGGGGATGTAACCTCAATGAGCTTACAATCTAAAGGGGGAGACAATATGCAAACACACGTGTACAAAGCAATCTGTGTGCAGCATAAATGGAAAATCATTGAAAGAGGGAAGGTATATGAATTAAGAGGGGCTGGGGGAAGGCTTCCTGTAGAAGGCGGGATTTTAACTGGCACTTAAAGGAAGCCAGGGAGGTCAGTAGCTGGAGTGAGGAGGGAGGGCATTCCAGGCATGGGGAACAGTTGGAGAAAATGCATGAAGCAGAACGATGGAGCATCTTGTTAATGGAAGAGCCGTGAGGATTTAGAGCTTGAGGAGATGCCTTAAGTCTTCTAGTCCAGCTCCTTCATCTTACAAATGAGGAAACGGAGACCCCAAAAGGCCTCTTTGTCACACAGGTAGCAAATAGCAGAAGCAGGTTTCAAAACCAGGTCCACTGAGTCCTGGGTCAGTCTTTCTTTCATGTCCCATGCTGTCTGGCTCAGATGGGTGCTGAAACAAAGGCTTTTGGTCAGATTTAAAGAGTTAGACAAAACGTAAGCCGATTGGAGGCTGTGAGGACCACTCACTTTTTCTGTCAAAGGCAGTCAGTTCTAATCATTGGCTTGTGCAGCCTAGGGAGAGAACCAGAGCTTGAATTTGTGTTTTGTTTTGCCATTCAATTTATTTTAGTTTAATATTTAAAGTTATTGATGCTTTTCTTTTAAAAATCATATACTCCTCTCTCCCCCCATTTTTGTGCTTATGACCCTCGCCCATGCCTACAGAAACAATTAAGCAAAATCAATTGACTCAGAAGCCATGCTTGGTCTGAGAGCTGAGGCAAACTTCTGCCCACAGGACCTCCCAGCTCTTCAAGGGGAGGAACGACTTTCACTTCCTTTTTCCAGGACCAAGACTAGTCATTATAAATCCATAGTGTTTGGCTTCATTTTATTATTGTTCTTTTTGTTTCCATTATGGTAGTCACTGTATACATTGTTTTCAGGGTTCTGTTTACTTTGTTGACTTCACAGGGATGAATTTTAACCCTGTCTGGGTCCCCATGGGCATTTTCAGCATAACCCAGGATTAGTCACCTTATCTTTGGCTTTCTTCTCTCCATAAAGGGAAGTGACGTTCCTCCTCTGCTAGCACCCTGAGAATGTGAAAGTATTCCATTCCTTTGAGGCTTTGTTGGGTTTTGCTGCTCTCTCCATCACCCACTGTGGAGTTGTCTTACAGCAACCTTCAAAAGTCTAAACATCTCCCTGAAAAGGTATATCAGAGTCCCAGGTCCTGCCTCAGGTTGAGGTCACTTAGCAACTGCCTCGCTGTTTGGGGAAACTGAGAGAAGAGATGGATTAGGAACATCCCTTGTTCCTGTTCTGATTACTTGGGACAGGAGGAAGACCCTTGGCCTGGAGAGTCAAGAGGTCTGGGTCCTAATTCTGACCCTGCCACTAGTCAGACCTTTGGTGAGTCACCCCACCTCCATGGGCCTCAGTTTTCCTCAACAGAACCAGGAGGGACTGTATGAGATTCCTCTTAACTTTTCTATTGGGTGTCCACAAGATCATAGGTTTAAAGGTGGAGGGAAAAAAAGTCTTCCAGGCTGATCCCTTCCTTTTACACATGAGGGAACAGGGGCCCAGAGAGGTGACCCACCTTGACCACGGCCACATAGATAGAGTAGCACTGGAATTTGAACCTGAGTCCTTTGACTCTGAGGTCAGTCTTCTTTCCCCTGCATCATGCTGCCTGTTGGTCACTGCAGGAATGAATGAGTGAGTGAATGTATGAATGAGCCTACTATGTGCCAGGCGTCGGGATAAATATTGGGAATACAAATACAAAAAGTAGGGCAGTCAATATCCTCAAAGAACTTGGATTTTTAAGGGGAGGAGTCTATGTAGGGAACTGGCAAAAAAGGGGAGACATTGTTCAGTGGCATCGTGGGGAAATCAGTTACCATGCCCAGCCCAGGAACAATGGTACTCTGATTACCATGCCCAGAGCAAGGGGCAGAAAATGGGGATGGAGAGGACATAAGTCTGTCTGTCTGGGTCTTCCTTCAAGACTCAGATAACGCCCCGCCTTCCACAAGCTTTCCCCATCTTCCGCAGCTCTGGGGCCTCCACCTCTGGGATTACCTTCCAGTCACTCGGGATCTGGCTTGTACCTACTGTGCTATTTACATGGTGTCTTGTCCACCAGAATGGAAGTTCCTTGAGGCCAGGAACTATCTCCCCTCTTCTTTGTGCCTTTGATTCATTGGTAGTCTTGATGAATTTGCTGGATGTCGATCGTTTTCATTTGTATTTCTCTTAGTGATTTGGGGCAATCTTTTATGTAGTTGTTAATGATTTACTATTCCTTTTTTGAGAACTGTTTATTCACATCTTTTCAACCTTATCATTCCAAGGATGGGCACTCACAGAACAGAAGGCACCAGTCTGAGTTTGCATAGAGAAATCTGGATGTAATGGGGAACTGAAGCTAGGTATTCTAACTACAAACAAGGGCCCTCTTTCTACTGGGCCCTGCAGCCTATATTTGTAACTCTTTCTGTCTCCTAGAGCACCTTAAAATGTTTCACCGACACGCGTTATCATTGGTGCTGGTTTGACAAAGGGAATACTGCCAGACAGGTCCCCAAACTCCCAGGTCAGTGCCTTCATGCTGAGATCACGCTGCTTCCCTTTGCCACCCCACAGTCTCACTTACTGTACTTTGGGGGGGATAACCACTCTGTGAAAACACATTTTTGGTAAGTAAAAGCATAGCCATGTGGGCTACTTGATATTCTTTTTTTTTTTTTTGCTTTTTGTAGGGGCAATTGGGGCTAAGTGACTTGCCCAAGGTCACATGGCTAGTAAGTGTTAAGTGTCTGAGGCCAGATTTGAACTCAGGTCCTCCTGACTCCAGGGCCAGTGCTCTATTCACTGCACCACCTAGCCGGCCTGCTACTTAATACTCTTAACCAACAGCTCCAAATTCCATAGTTTGCCTGCCTCTTTACCATTAGCCTACTCCCAAGGTAAAGAAAGGTACATGCCCCCAACACCACCCTTCTCCCAGCTTTCACCCTCTTGCTCTGGGAACAATATTGAATCAGTCCCAGCGTTCCTAGAAAGGAGGTGTTCTAGTTCATGGTCCATTGGCAGGCATTGACAGGGGCCTTCATTAGTTTCATAGGAAGCAAACCTTTGGGTCCCAGGTGCCTGTGTGTGTGCCTCAGGCTCAGGGTCTAGTGGAGTGTGTTTGAGTACAAGAGGCCTGGATTTGGAGTCAGAGGCCCGTGGCTAAGCGTGGCCTTTACAAGGGATGGACATGGTGACCTTGGCTGTCTATCTCATGCTTTTAGGTTCCCAAAGTACAGTCTCTCACTGGAGCCCAGGGTCACCCCTGTGAGGCACAGAATCCCACCCTCAGAGAGCTGGACGGGACCTGAGGGACCATCTCGTCTAAACCATTTTTGTTGTTGTTTTTCGGTCATTTCACTCATGTCCGACTCTTAGTGACCACATTTAGGGTTGCCTTGGCAGAGAGTCTGGAGAGGTTGGTCATTTCCTTCTCCAGCTCATTTTACAGATGAGGAAACTGAGGCAAACAGGGTAAAGTGACTTACTTAGGGTCATGTATCTCATAAGTGTCTGAAGTCAGATTTTAACTCATATCCTCCTGACTCCAGGCCTGGCATTCCATCCACTGGGCTGTCTACCTGCCGTAGTCCCAGCACTTCTTAAACTGTGGGTGACGACTGAAGGGGTCATAAGTGGAAGAAGTTTAAGAAGCCCTGGTCTATACCATATAGAGAAAAAATTCCTTGGTATAACACCCCAGCAAGTAGTCAAGGGCTATTATCATTCCCATTCCATAGATGAGGAAACTGAAGACAAGTTTAAATGACTTTCCTAAGATCGGAAGCAGGATTTGAAACCGGCTCTTCCTCACTTCAAGGGCAGCACTCTATCAACTGTGCTCCTGTTTCTGTGACCCTGGGCAGGCCTGGGTTCAGATTCCTCTTCTCACATTTACTGACTGTGTGACCACAGGCAAGTCACTGCCACTGAGCTATTTCTGTACATATAACATGGAGATGATAAGACCTGGGGCAAAAAGCAGGGAGTTCAGTGGTAGCAACAGAAGGTGACAGCTTAGAGGATAGTGCAACCCAGGAAAATGCTCTCCAACATCTCCCCCAAGGGGGCTGGGAAGAAGTCAGTGGGGCCTGTGGAGGAGGTGTCCTAGTGACCAACTGCTGGGCAGGATTATTTTGTGTAGCTTCTAGGGCAGGTGGAAGCCCTGCAGTGCAATTTGTCCCAAAGAGGAGGGATGTCCCTGCATCTCTGTGCCCTGGGCCAGAGCCCCCTTGGCCTGGTGCTAGTTACACTGCTTGTATTCTCCACCTCCCAGCCTTGCTGGCAGGAAAGCATTTCCTCAGCCATAAATGACTCTGTAACTGTGAGCTCTTCTTATTATTATGAACAGGGTAATGGGGATGTCAGGAGGATAAAATATTTTGTGGATGAATAGCTTTGGAGAGCCTCTAGTCATAGAAAATGCAGGGTAAATTTACTGTTGGTGCTTAAGACTTGAGAGCAGAGCTTATTTTCAAACTCACTGAAATAATGGAAAGGAAAAGATGCAGAAATGAAGACTTTTTGGAGCTGGAAGGAGACATTGAGTCCAAGCCTCTTTATTTTAGAGCTGAGACCCAGAAAGGTTGAGACTTTCCCCAAATTGCACAGCAAGCTTGGGCCAATGCCCTGACTGCCCACCCAAACACAGCTATCTTTTTTGGATGCGGGGGCTGACCGGGCTCTTAGTATGAGAAAGGAGGTCGACATCTCCTAGAGACAGCCATCCCACTCCCTACTCTACACCCTCGTCTCCTAGCTGTGGGAACAGACTCAGGAGAGAAGGTCTTCTGCTCAGGGCCAGCCTCTCCAGGTTCCTTCCCTGAGGCAACAATGCAGTTTTCATTCATGATAGTCCCCAATTCTTGCAGCAAGGTACACCCTCCCTCCCCTTCCCACACACTGCAGAGCTCTGTCTCTCTGTCTGTTAACTCTTTCCTCTTTCTTTGTTTTTCTCTTGTGTTTCTTGGGTAGATAGGAGGCACCATAGTGCCAGGCCTGGAGTTAGACTCATCTTCCTGAGTTCAATTCTCACCTCACACACTTACTAGATGTGTGACCCTGGGCAAGTCACTGAATGCTGTTTACCTCAGTTTCCTCATCTGTAAAATGAATTGGAGAAGGAAATGGCAAACCACTCCAGTATCTCTGCCATGAAAACTCCAAATGGGGTCACAGAGTGAAATTACTGAAGAAGAATGCGTCTCTCTATTTCTCTCTCTCTCTCTGTCTCTGTTTCTCTCTGTCTCTGTCTCTGTCTCTCTGTCTCTGTCTCTCTGTCTTTGTCTCTGTCTCTCTCCTGCACCCACACCCAGATGCACGCACACACACACATCCACTGTGCTATCTTATATGTATTTGTCCCTAGCAGGGACCATATCTGTTGAACTTCCTTCAACACAAGGTCACCCCAAAGTTTCTTTTTAAACCCTCACACAGAATCTGGGCTGGGAGAGATCATTCACCCAAACGACAGGTGAAACGACTGAGGCCCAAAGGAGGGTGTGGCTTGACAGGCTTGTGGCAGAACTCACCCCTTATACTTTCTCTACTGTGACACCATCATCTTCACTGGCCACAACTGTCTCGATCCTGCTGTTCATTTGGTCTAATTATTTCACTTCATCCTCCATCAACCTCCATGGGTGACTAACTAGCTGCCAAAGGGTTTTCTTTGGGCACAGATCTGATGGGGTCACTCCCTTCCTCAATAAACTTCATTGGCTCCCCACTGTCTAGAATAGAGGTGTCAAATATAGACTGCAAGAGCGTATTGGCCACCAGTGTTCCTGAAAATAGATTAAAACGTAGGTAGGACAAATTTTACAAAATTGAAAAACATAGATAATGTTACATTTAAAAACTCAGTCAATATGCGGCCTGTGGGCATCCTTGAGTGTGGCTGAGTGGTTTCCATTTCCATTTGAGTCTGACATCACTGCTCTAGGCAACAAAGGCCAGAACTTTCAGAGAAGGTACCTGCCTGCATTGATGGATGGAGTTTCCTCATTCAGCGAATTCCTATGCTAATAAAATTGCAGGTCCAGACCCTTGTCCTCTGTGCTTTTATACATATACACACATGCATATATGTATACATACATGTATGCATGAAATGTCATGTTTAACATATGTATATGTGTATATATACACACATACACATATAATGTGTTTGTATACACATACATGCTTCTCCCCAATAGAATATAAATTCCTTTAAATTAGGAATTTTCATTTAAAAATGTACTTTCTAAGCTTGGCACAGTGTGCCAAGTACAAGTGGTACTTAATAAATACTCAATTGATTCAGACAGATTACTTCAACTCCCTGGCCGCAGGGTTCTTCAAACATAGGTGGAGAACGTCTTCTCAAAGACCCTGAGGGCCCTCCCTGCTCTGAGTGACTGTGGCCACGCACCTGAGCGAGGCGCAGCTTTTGAATCCTTCAGTCTAGGGCAGCAGTTGGCCGGCCCTTTGGCCAAGCTCCCCGCAGAGCCCGGGTCCACAGTCATAGCTACAGACTAGGCTGAATCAACTTATAATGCCACAGAACGCAGGAGGACATGGATGACTGTATAATGAGTTCCTTTCCTTCCCATATGGAGCAGCTCAGCTTTCATGCCTCAGTGGGGAATTCCTCATATGTTGCTAGGGTCCCCTTCTGGGATTACATCTTAAGAGGTGTGTGAGAGGAGGAGCCCACCACAGTGACAAATGAATCAGAGAAAGAAGGGCGAAAGTGGGGAGGGAGGATCTGGGTGATCGGGGAGCGAGGGAGCCCAGCTCACCCTCCCAGCTGCTCTCTCCCCTTGGCCTCTCCCCTTCCTGACCTGGAGTGGGCCCAGTGGGAGCCGATTGCCCTCCTGGCCAGGACTTACAGCCTAGTCATAAATCTTGGCTGCTGCTTTGAGGAAAGAGAGGGAGATGGTGGGGAGGGGGTGCTGGGGAGAGACAGAGATGTCTGGTAAATGCTGAAGGGTCAGCAAAGACTCTTTAACTCAGGTTTCATAACTCGAGAAATATTTTATCACCCTTGTGAGCCAAAGCTCTGAAAATCAATAAGGCTTGAGAGTTGCCTATATTGATCTGAAAGCCGGGGCTGTATTGAAATATTCATGGAGGGCTGGCTGTGTGCCGGGAGGATGCTGGGGGGGCGGGGGGCAGGAAAGGAGGGGGTGGCAAGCTAGCTGGAAGGAAGGCTGAGGAGTAGGTAGATTCCTTAAGTAAAAGCCATGCACGTTTCCATGAAAAATAGATTAATTCTATTAGTCGGCCTAAAATCTCCCACTTAAAAGGGAATGAGCTTGTTTGTCAGACAAACAGGCCACTGGCAAAGCCGGTGCAAACATTTATTTATTGGTATTTAATAGCTAGAGAGCCGGGGAGACTTGATAAAATTAGCAGCAGGGGCCTCCTGGGGGCTCGGAGGGGCTGCTTTGTTTGGAAAGCCAATTTGGACAGGGCCTCTTTGATCTTCGCTTTCCCGTTTGAGCAGGCCTCTTAGTCCCACTCATTTCACCGGAGGATTGGGATTCCAGTTTCTTCACCAATCTCCAAAGCAGTGCATTAGAAGCGAATTGTCTGCCTGTAGTCTTGGAGGTTCAATACCCTTGATACTAATTTCGTGTGATGCATTTCACCAGATGTGTCTACCTGCGCGCGCGAGGATGCCCAAGAGACCACTGGGTCTTGCTTGGGAGTACTCAACTTGGAGTTCTTCTCCCCCACCCCCCAAGAAGGGATTGGATGAAAGGCATCCATAATTTAAAATCTGCATAGAGATGTGACATATGTTACAAATATTTGAGAAAAACCATGCAAGGAATCGCACAACAACAACATATGTGGGGAGCAGCTCCAAATAACAAGCCGTGGTTAAAAATAACTTGTTACCTGTAGCTCCCCTCTTTCCCTACCGATGGGCGACTAGCTGGGAGGAAGGGACCGAAGACCCATCTCTCACAAAAGGGCCCCCGACTCAATAATCCAGTATTCTATGGTACCCACATTTGGAAATTGGACATCTTGGACTGATTTGGAACCCAGTGAGACTGACACAGACTGCTAGAGCAAGGGATGGCTTAGAACATAGGATGTTGGGCTTAAAGGAACATAGGATGTTGAGTTTAGAACATAGGATGTTGAGTTTAGAACATAGAATGTTGAGCTTAGAACATAGGATATTGAGCTTAGTATATAGAAGGTCAGAGAGAGAAAGAATCATAAGGATCATCTAGCTTAACCTTTTTGTTGTATAGATGAGAAAATCAAAGCTTGGAGAGAGGAAGCTGACTTTCTCAAAGCAGCCTGGGCAGCAAGGGGAGGGAGTCAGGACCTGAACCTACATTCCCCAGTCCAAATGGCTAATCCTCTTCTACACCAATGCTAGCTAGATGGGGAAGGCCAGGGTGGAGGCAATATGGTCTAGGAGCCAGAGGACTGGTTTTGGTATCAGGGGACCTGGGTTTGAATCCTGATGAATTCCGCTGCTTTCTGGATGGCCCTCATCAAATCAAGCCCTTTACCATACTCCCTTAATATCTTACAAAACTTAATATTTTCTCTGGTAAAACAATGAATTTATAGTGGATGATCTGAAAAGTCCTTTCTAACCCTAAATCTAGGAATCCTTTATCCCTTACCATTAATCAGACAATCAATAAATCAACAAGCATTTACTAAGTGGTTTCTTTAAAATTTTTTTTCACTATTTTTTTACTGATATCTTTTGTTTTCATATAATTTTCATTTGTGAATCTAGCCTTCCCTTCTCCCTCACCTGGCAAATCATAACAAAAATGTAAAAGAATGCCGAAATCAACCTGTTAGCAAAACCAACCAACACAGGAAACAACTGGGGATTGTAGAATAAACACCTTGCAACAGACTCTGCTTGGGCAAGTCACCTGAACATCCCCCAGGCTCAGTTTTCTCACCTGTCAAAAGAAGAATTGGAACAAGATGGCTTCTTCTGGCTCCAAATATCACCCTATGGTCTTGCGAACATTGAATGAATCTGGCAGCGCATGTTACGTTGCGTTCCCACACTGGCAAAGAAAAGAGGGGAGGCCATTTTCTTAACTTTTCTCTGAGGCTAATGGTGGACAGTCACTCAACTAAAATTTAATAAGCTCCTACTATGTGCCAAGTGCTTTGCTAAGCACTGGGGATACAAAGAAAGGAAAGGAAAAAAAAATCAGTCCCTGTCCTCAAGGAGCTCACAGTCTAACGAGGGAGACAGGATATATATCTGTATAAACAAGGTATATGAGATCTCATATACTTCACACACACATGACATATGTGTGATATATACACACACAGATGCATGTACATATACATGCACACCCATATATGTGCACGCACGCACACATATATGTATGAAATTGGAGGCAATGGCAGAGGGCAGGCACTGAGATTAAGGGGTGTAGGAAAGGCTTCTTGCAGAAGATGGGATTATGGCTGAGACTTGAGTTAGGCCAGAAAGGTTAGGAGGCAGAGATGAGAAGGGACACAGAGCACAGTCAGTGCAAACACTCAGTGGGGAGATGTTGGGCTATGTTTAACAAACAGCCACGAGGCCAGCATCACTGCACCTCAGAGAATGTGGGGGTAGAGGAGTAAAATATAAGAAGCCTGGAATGGTGGGAATGGGCCACATTGGGAAGGGCTTTCAAAGACTAATAAAGGATTTTATATTTTGATCCTGGAGCTGCTGGAGTTTAATGAAGAAGACGGGGATGTGGTCACCTCTGTACTGTAGGAAGATTGACAGGGCAGCTAAGGGGAGAATGTCAAAAGAGACTGGAGGAAAGCAGCTACTGCAACAGTCCAGGTCTGAGGTGATGAAGACCCACATGAGAGTGATGGCAGCAATGGAAACATTTATTAAGTACCTACTATGTGTCGGGGGCAGCTAGTTGGCACAGTGGTTAGAGCACCAGGCCTGGAGTCAGGAAGACCTGAGTTCAAATGTGGCCTCAGACACTTAGTAGCTGTGTGACCCTGGGTAAGTCACTTACCCCTACTTGCCTCAGTTTCCTCATAAGTAAAATGAGCTGGAGAAGGAAATGGCAAACCCTCCAATATCTCTAACAAGAAAATCCCAAATGGGGTCACGAAGAGTCAGACATGACCGCACAAGAACAAACGTTCCAAGCACTGTGCTAAGGGGGCCTATAATTATATGCACAGGATCAATTTTTGTTTTATTCTCATTCTTCCTATTCATATAGTTAGAGTCATTGTAGGGACCGTGTTCCTGGTTCTACTTCCTTGGCTCTGCATCAGTTCACAGGAGTCTTCCAAAGCTTCTCTGAATTCTTAAATGGCACAGTGACTAGAGTTCAGCATGTGGATACAGAAAGGTCTGGATTCAAATTCTACACCAGATACTGTATGAGTGTCAGCAATTCTCACTCCCTCTGTCATCCTCATCTGTAAAATGGGGGTAATAATAGCACCTGCTTTACAAGGGTGTCATGAGGACCAAATTTATGTGTATATAATTTTATATATTCTATGTTATTCATATGTATTTTGTGTATCTCTATAACGCATGATTTATATACATGTGTACATGCAAACACAATATGATAATATACATATACACATATGCATATACAACATACACATAGATATATACACATATACATAGCACTATTAAAGTGCTGTATAGATATAAGCTATTAAGACAATAGTAATTTCTATAGGTCCATTAATATTTCATCGCCTTCATGGACCACATTTTCTCTGTTACCTGATCAATGAGCTTCTACTGTGTTTCCAGATTTTGCTGCCACAGAAAATGTTCCCATGAATATTTTGATGCAGATGGGACTTCCTTTTCATTTTTTATTCCCTTGGAGGACAAGATTCTGGTTCAAAGAAGATGGACACTTTAAGCCAGCAGGTTTCCTCACTTTATCATCAAGGGAAAGAATGAAGAAGGTGAGTGACTAGTTCATGGTCACATAGCACCCAGAATCATGGAGCCACAGAGCTTGTGGGAGAGCTGCTGATGGCAGCAGTGAGGAAAGGGGCTGGGAGCCATCCAAGACGCTCAGGCATGCCTCTGTTTCTGTTGCATCTCACAATGACTATGACCATCAATCATTTCTACAACACCTTCATACAGTATTTACGAAGTGCTTTATAATCCTCCCTCATTATTCCTCCTGGGGTAAATCTGAATTTTTATTATTATTCCCATTTAATAGATCAAGAAACAGCAGCACAGAAACCCTTTCCCAGGGTCTCACAGCAAGGGCTGGGATTAGTGCTAAGATCCCTAAATCCCTGGTCCATCACCTAGCCAATCAACCATTCTTCCCCCACCCCCATTCGGCAGGCCCTGCAGGGTCTTGTTACCTCTGCTATTTCCTCTCTTGTCAGGTAGGAACCACCAGGCCAGCTTAAACCACACTGGGGCTTCAGGCAGCTGGTCCCCAATCTTTTCAGCATGGGGAAGACTGAAGTATATCTGTAGGTAATGGAAAGAAACCAATAGACAAGGAGGGATTAAAGATAAAAGGGAGGGAATGATTGTTAGAGAAATCATCTGAAGGAGAAAGGAGGGGACAGGCTCAAAAGCACAAGTATAGGACTGGCCTGAGCAAGAAGACAGACCGTGTCATTGTTAGATGCTAGGCAAAAGGATGATGGATTTGGGGACAACATAGAGGGGCTTGGGGCAGTGGGAGAGGAGGACACTCAAAATGAATGAATGGTCTCTGGCTGCATAAAAAAAGCAGGAGACAAGGTCTTCTTCTAAGAGGGAATGAATAAAAGGTTGTGGAGGGAAGAGAGAAGCATCCCGAGGAAAGCAAAAAGGCTTTGATTTGATGTGGTGAGAGAAAGAGAAGGAAGGGAGGAAGGAAGGAAGGAAGGAAGGAAGGAAGGAAGGAAGGAAGGAAGGAAGGAAGGAAGGAAGGAAGGAAGGAAGGAAAGAAGAAAGGAAGGAAGGAAGGAAGGAAGGAAGGAAGGAAGGAAGGAAGGAAAGAAGGAAGGAAGGAAGGAAGGAAGGAAGGAAGGAAAGAAAGAAGGAAGGAAGGAAGGAAAGAAAGAAGGAAGGAAAGAAAGAAGGAAGGGGAGGAGGGAGAGAGGGAAGGGAAGAATGGAAAGGAAGGAAGAGGAGAAAGAAGATGGGAAGAAGAGAAGGGTAGGAAGGAGGGATAGAAGAAAGGAAAATAGGAAGAAGGAAAAAAGGGAGAGAGGGAGGAAGGAAGGAAGGAAGGAAAGAAAGAAGGAAGGAAAGGGAGAGTGAGAGAGGGAGGGGAGGAGGAAGGGAAAGAGGGAAAGGAAGGAAGAAGGGAAAGAAGGTGGGAAGAAAAGAAAGGAAGGGAAAGAGGGAGGAAGAAGGAGAGAAAAGAGGAGGGAGGAAGGAAGG
>NW_027185697.1:16679195-16705288 GCF_028583685.1 Petaurus breviceps papuanus | reverse complement strand
GAGAGAGAGAGAGAGAGAGAGAGAGAGAGAGAGAGGTAGATATATAGATAGATAGATAATGACCCACGACTGTGGTAAACTCTGAGGTCAGTATAAGCTTTATAATGAGGAGACCTAAAAGGTGGATGGGCCTGCCTCTAGGTGTGAATCGCTCCCATCCCACCCCACTCCCACCTCTCTGATTTTCTCTTTTTATCTATTTGTGAAGTTATCTTGTACCCCTCCTGCCAGACTGTAAGCTCCTTGAGGGCAGGGGCCCAGCCTGGCTCCATAGTATACATGTGCTGAATGCTGCTGACAGAGGAAGGAAGGCAAGGTGACCTGGCTGGATGATGGAGGAAGGCAGGGGAATGTCTGTAATTCACTAGTGTCATTTTTCATGATCACCCTCATAAATGATCCAGAAATTGCTAAAAAAAAAAAACGCTAATAAATTAACACCTTGGCAAAGACATTTTCCTTCTCAAGGCCTGTTTCCTTACCTGTAAAATGAAGGGAGTGGACGACTTCTAAGGTCTCTTCCAGTTCTGAACCTCTGCTCTCTTATAATTTAAAAGCTGTAAAGGCATTGCGATAATTTGCTTGGTGTTTCCAAACACCAATATGGGTCTCTGTTCTTGGCCTCTTTGGGTTTGCTCTTTCATCTTTCTAGGAGACAGGAAATACTCCATTAGTCTTTGAAAGATTGGAATGGCATTCCACCTGACATTCAGGATCTGGAGTCCAGTCCAGGAGGTTCTGGAAGCCCCGGACAGGGAAAGCCTGGGAAAGAAGTCTGCTTGGCCCAAACCAGCAACAGAAAGTGTCATCAACTAATCTATTGACTGTGATACATTTGGAAGCTAACACTTTGTAGAAAATGATTCAGCTTAAACTCACTCTCCCCAGAAAACAGCATGGCTTAGAAAGCATGCCCCAGGTATTGGGGTATAATGCTTGAATTTCTGTTATTGCTATAATTTCTCATTGGCTATTCCCTTGTAAAATTTAATTGATGTCAATTGATTAAATGAGACTTAATAATAACTGGGGCTTGACATAGGGGAGAACACATGAGTATAATCACCCCAATCCCCATGAGTACCCCTAGAATCATAAGGGGGACATGTAGCCTTCCTTGGGGACCCAACTCACCAGGGAGGGAGTTGGGAATAAGTATTCCCAGCATTTATCTGGGTTACATAGGCAAATAATTATCATCTTAGAATCCCTCATTTCCATCAAAGCTTAGTTCAAACATCACCTTTCCAAATTCTACAGCTTTTAATGTGTTTTTCAAAAAAAAATTACATTTTATTTGTAATTTCTTTGTAAGTTACAAGACTTAAATGGGACACAGAAAAATACTAGTGATCTGTTGACTGTTGTCTGTGGACCAGCATCTACCACAGCTCGTGGTTGGTAAAAGCAAGTTGGCTAGATGCCTTAGGGCTCTCAACTCTTGTGGGCTGCCCTTGGCAAAGACCTCATGCCTTCTGAAGTTCAAGGGCATATGTGTATATGGGGGGGCTCTCCTACCTTCCCATAATTTTAAAGCCTTCCCTCTATAGAGTACTTCTAATTATTCTGTCAATAGCTTGTTTGTACATGACTTTTCATGTTGTCTTCCCCTCTAGACTGGGAGCTCCTTGAGGGCAGGGAATATCTTTGGTGTCTCTTTGTTGCCCCAAGGCTTAGAACTGTGCCAAGAATATATTAAGCATTTAATAAATGCTTATCGATTAGGTGATTGATGACTATGATACAAAAGAAATAGAAAATAATTGACAAGATAGAAATAATAATAGCTAACATTTGTAAGGGGCTTTAAATGCTTTACAAACATTATCTAACTCAACACTCCTAGCACCCCTGCTCTTATCACCCCCATTTTACAGATGAAGAAATTGAGAGATAAAGGAAATAAGTTGCCCAGGGCCACAGAGCTACTGAGGAAGGAAGGAAGGAAGGGAGGGAGGGAGGGAGGAAGGAAGGAAGGAAGGAAGGAAGGAAGGAAGGAGGGAAGGAGGGAAGGAGGGAAGGAAGGAAGGAAGGAAGGAAGGAAGGAAGGAAGGAAGGAAGGAAGGAAGGAAGGAAGGAAGGAAGGAAGGAAGGAAGGAAGGAAGGAAGGAAGGAAAGAAGGAAGGAAGGAAGTTACTGGAATTGAGGGGTTGGGAAAAGCTTCCTGTAAAAGATGGGATTTTAGTTTGGACTTGAAGGAAGTCTAGGAAATGTGAAGATGAGGAGGCAGAGTATCCCAGGCATGGGGGCCGGTCAGAAAAGATGCCTGGAGTCACTAGATGGAGGGGCTTTTTCATAGAGCAGCCAGGAGGCCACAGTCCCTGGATCCAAAAGTACATGACTGGGGTGGGGGAGGGGGCAGCGTAAGGCATAAGACCCACTGAAGATTCCTCATTAGAGGCTCACTGTAATTTGAGGGGATGTTAAGATTACTTGTGGAGTAAATAGACCAGAGAGGAAGATTGGAGGCAGGAATTTAAGGTAAGAAGTGCTCAAAGTCAACCGGGGGAGAAGAAAGGTTTCAGGCCAATATTTTGTTGTATAAGGTCCCTTTGACCTAAGCTTTCTCCCAGCTCTGACATTCACTGTTCTGAGGCTCCTTCCAGCTCCGATATTTTAGACTGTGAGACAGCATGGTCTAGAGATTACTGGGGGTCCCTGACACCCTTTCAGGGGGTCTGCAAGGTCAAAACTTTTTTCATAATAATACTAAGCCATTTTAATTTTTAATATGGTAGGTATCTATAGATAAAACCCACATAAATCAGAGCTCTTTGGGGGGGGGGCTCCTGAAAACCCTCCTCTGTCACCTCCTCGAATTCTAACTGCCTGATTCTCCAGGTCTCCCTGTGACTCCATCAGCGCGCACCCCCAGGGCAGGCACATCTCTTTGGGTGCCTGAGTGGGTTCCTGAGGATGGAGAAAATGTTCATTTTCAGGACCCACAAAGCTCCAAGCACACTCCTCTCCTAATTAATTCACTCTAATCTCCTCAGGGACTAAAATAAGAAGCTCGGGCTCAATGCAGGGAGATTTCCCACTATCTCCAAACTTCTCCTCCCCTTTCCCCCTTTTGGGATGGGATTAGAGAAAAGGGATTTGGGGAGGGAGGGAGTAGGGAGTCAGGAGCCTGGAGACTGGAAACGAGTCAGTCTGGGCTCTCCTCCCAACCAGACGTGTGACCTTGGACAGCTCACTGCACCTCGGTCTGCCTCAATTCCTTTAATTATAAAAGGGAGGATCATAATAGTCCCAACCTCACAGGGTCATTAGGAGGACTAAAGGATTCGTAAATATTTGTAAAGGACTGAGCACAGTGCTTGGCACAAGCAGAGCCATAGAAACATGTATTACCTTCCTCCTTCTCCTCCTGCTCATAGTAAGGCATTGGAGAGAGCACTCACTCTGGAGTTAAGGTGCTGGCTTTGAATCTCACCTCTGATGATCATTGCTTTATGATGTTGGTCAAGTCACTTAACATCTCTTAGTCTCCATTTCTTCAACTGTAAACCGAGAAGGTTGACCTAGCTGATATTTTAGGTCCCTTCAAGTTTTAAATCTATCCTTATGATCCTTATGCTTAGGGAAGGCAGAATATTATGATCAGGGAAGGGAGAAGAGAATCACTTTTCAAGGGGTGAAGGAGGAATATTGGGGATATAGGCACCAAGAGCCAGGAGGAGACAAGAAAGCCAGAGCAACGTTTTGTCTCTTGCCAGATCTTTTTTGGAAGTCTTAGAATTTACTCTAGCTCACTGTACAATCTCCCCCATCTGTCCACACACACACACATACACTCTCTCTCTCTCACACACACACACACACACACACACACACTCTCTCTCTCTCTCTCTCACACACACACTCTCTCTCACACACACACACACTCTCTTTCACACACACACACACACACACTGTGGTCTTCTTCCACCCATTTTACAGTTTGGCAAACCGAGCTCCATGTCAAGCCAGTGAGTGGTCTGAGAAGAAAACTCAGGCCTCCTCATCCTGATGGGCCAGACTAATGGCTTGCTGCCATCCCATGGTAAGTGCCAATCACCTGGGCCCTTGCTGCTCTCTTGCCAACATGTCAGTATTCATTTTAGGTTGGTGCATTTGCCATTTTCTAAATGCATGTGTTGTCCAGAATGAAAAGTGCTCAGCTGGGAGGGCGAGACAATGTTGGGCTTTTTTTTTTTTTCAAGATGAGAAAACTATTTGGACAATGACAACCTTACCATCAAGACTGAGGGATATTCATCTAGATAGGCCAGGCCACTATGGTATCACAAAAAGAACCCAAGACTGGGAGTTAAGAGACTTGGGTCTAGATTCCTATATCCATTCAACAAGCCAATCTCTGGGGTTCAATTTGTGTCTCTGGAAAATGACAGTGGAGGCTAGATTGTCAGTATGGTCCCTCCTAGCTCTGACTCCTCTCTCTCTCTCTCTCTCTCTCTCTCTCTCTGTTTCACCCTCTCTCTTCTCTCTCTCTGTCTCTGTCTCTCTCTCTCTGTCTTTGTCTCTCTCTCTCATTCTCTCTCTCTGTCTCTCTCTTTCTCTCCCTCTCCTTCCCTCCCTCTCTCCCTCTCCCTCCCTCCCTCTCTCTCCCTCTCCTTCTCTCTCTTTCTCTCTCTGTCTCTCTCTCTCTGTGTCTCTGTCTCTGTCTCTCTCCTTCCCCCTCTCCCTCCCTCCCCCAGCTTATTATCTTACACTTTTCTGCATTAATAACTACATTTTCCTCTTTACCAGCCCAGCAAAGCAACCTGATCCCTCTCCAATGTGATGGCATCGTTCTCTCCACTGGTGTCCAAAACGCTCATTCCAAGGAGAAGCAGTCCCCAAGCCCTTCACTTCTCAACATCAACAGAGGGGTCAGAAGCCAGCTGCAGAAGCCCCCTCTCTAGGAGTGGGGGGAGCCAGGCGATCTCTGGCAGTGTCTTTGCTGGAGAATTTAGTTTCTTTTTCTCTTTTAACCCTTTGTACTCCAAGCCAGTCACCAAAAGTATTGGGGGTCTGATCCTTATTTCTTGGGAATTGGGTGTGGATTATAAGTTAATAGCTATAGAACATGAAGAAAGCACCTCTAGAGGTCACCTAATTTAATCCTCTCCCTTTACCAAAAATGAAACTGAGGCCAAGAGAAGGGAAATCTGGTGTTCATGACCTATTTCTTAGGATTCTAGGTCTAGAGCTGGAAAAGACCTCTGAGGCTTTGGAGTCTAACCACCCCTCATTAAAAAAAAAAAACAGGAAGCTGAAGCCTGGGGAGATTCTGTGATTTATCCAGTCACACAAGGACCAAGTTTTCGAGGCAGGATTTGATTCCACCTTCCCCCCACCCCACTTCCATGCCATTCCACCTCTATGAAGCTCTTGGTTCCCAGGATTCATAGACTTAGAAATGGAGCAGATTTTGGAGGTCATTAAATCCATCCTCTCCCTCCTTTTACATATGAGGAAACTGAGGTCTGCAAAGATTCCAGCAGTGTCCTTTGAAATCAGACTTAAACTCTGAGAGGTAGAACAGTCCAGAGAAGATCTCTAGGCCAACACCCTTTGTATGATGATCCAAGGACAGGATCATCTCCCCTGCACTTGTGATGACTAATTCTCTATGATACAAGACAATACAGCTCCCATGCTGGAGAAGTCCATCCCCAAGTAGCTGAAACCATCCTTTCAACTTCATGGAATCAACCCTCAAAGTCTTCAAATTTAATCTTCTCATGTCTAAAGATCAGAAAACTGAGGCCTAGATGGGGGTTTGTTTGGCCTGTGGGGATTGAATTAATTGTGGAGCCAGGATCATGTCTTCTGACTCCAGATTCAGGATTATTTCCACCTTCCTTTACACCCCATTTCCTAATCCCATATCCACATTGGTCCTGCCCTGAAGACTGAGCTGAACCTGTCCAAATCCTGGTTCTGCTACTGACCAAGAAGGATAGAGGCAGGGAGGGCCCAGGGTCTGATTCTGCCTGTTGAGCTACAGAGGTTGGGCTCAGGGAAAACTTCCCACTTGTAAACTAATAAAAATGCAAAAACAATGGTGAACCAGACCACCATGATTTTCTCTAAGATTCCTCAGCATTGAGAGGGAGGAACGGTTGAATGGCTGGAGCCCTGACCATGGAGTCATGCTAGACCTGGCTTCAGACCTTTGCTCTGGCACTGCTGTGTGGTCCTTCATGAATCATGGAACCCCTTGGAATCTCAGTTTCTTCCTCTATGAAACAGGATAGCTTCAAATCCTGCTGTCGCCACCTCTGCAGGTTTAATGTGAAGCCTGAATAAGATCATGCTGTAAAAAGAACCCGGCAAACTTTAAGGAACTATGGGAATGTCTGTTGTTATCAATGCCTCTGTGGACATAGGCTCCCCATCGTTCCCAGGTGATGAAGGGGGGGGGGTGCTGTGGAAAGAACCCTTGCCCTGGAGTCAGGAAGACCTCACTTACTAGATGTGTGAGCCTGGACAAGGCACTTAGCCTCTGTCTGCCTCAGTCTCCTCACCCGTAAAATGGGGGCAATAATAACACCCACCAAACAGGATCAATGTGAGGATCAAGATGAAATAATGTTTGTAAAACAGCACAGTGTTTGGCACATTGTTGTTCAGTTATGTCCTATTCTTTGTGACCCCATTTGGAATTTTCTTGGCAAAGATACTGGAGGGCTTTGCCATTTCCTTCTTCAGTTCATTTTACAGATGAGGAAACTGAGGCAAACAGGGTTAAGTGACTCGCCCAAGGTCACACAGCTGCTAAATATCTGAGGTCAAATTTGAAAGCAAGATGAGCCTTCTAGGCCTGGCCTTCTATCCACTGAGCTATCTAGCTGCGTATACTTGGTGCTTAGTAAAGGAGTTCTTCCCAGGGTTAGGGACTGGATATGAGATTTTATAGAGATAAGGAATTCCAAGATAAGGACACTCCCTTTCCCAGAGTCTGATTGTCTCAGTGCTACTTAATAGAGATCCCTTCATATCAAGGATTCATAATGGGGATCGTAAGAGGTCTGTGGTGATATTGGTTATCAAAATAGCAAAGTCTTAGTTTAGTTTTAAGGTTTTTAAAACCATTCTAGACTTTTGTATTTCAGGAGTGGTATGTGAATCTGGGTGGAAAAGAATACATCTTTATTTTCCCATAGTTGATTTCCTTTTAAATCTCGTGTATTCTATTTTAAAACATTAGTCTGGGTTCCATAGACTTCACCACATTGCCAAAGGGTCCAGGACTCACAAAAGTGTGCATTGTTCTATAATCGTACTCCAATAGGTCTGTGGTCTCCTTGGTGTGGGTGTGCCCTCCAACCATACAACTTACTACCTGTCCAAACATACCCATTCCATGTGACCCTCACCTACAGCCTCCCATGAGTCACATGAGGGATTTCCCCAAATTCAGGGGGTCAATATGACTTTCCCTTGAAACAGAGGGGATACCAGTGGAACACAAAGCTGCCCAGTGGTTACAAGAAATGTTATGGAGAAGCCTTGTCCACCTCCTTCCATTTCTTTGTCCCATTCACTCTCTTTCTTGAACAACCTTGGGCTCTAGTCCATCCCTCAAAGCAGTCTCTCAGAGCTGTCTGCTTCTAATCAAATTATTTTCAAGCTATTGCCTCAACAAGCTCCAGAAGATGGGAATATCCCTGACAAACCTACACACATACAGTGGTAATTGCTTGCTTACTCTGTTTTTTGGGGTTTTTTTTTTGGTTTATTTATTTTTTGCTGTTAATCAATGGTGCGAGATGTACCCTTTTGTAAAGTCCTCAGGAATCTTACCCAGAGTTAGACGAACATTTCCCAGACCTCAGTTCAGACATCTCCATTTCTGTCCACATTTTTATTTCATCTCTGCTGATTTGTTGGCCTTATCAAAGGCCTCTGGAGGGAGTGCCAGACCCTGCACGTGCAGGATTGGAATCATCTTCCCCACATTCATCTCCTTTCTTCCTTAAGAGGTCCAGAAGGGGGCTACTGGTCTCTGGGTAGTTAGGGAAAAAGGAGAAGAAAATGGAGGGGAAATCCTCAATAGGCTTTTCTTTCCGCTCTGGCTAATTTCCCACCATTATTCACTGGGCAATTTCCACCATATTTCTACTGCCTCCCCACTACAGCCAGGGGAAGATGAGGGTAACTCAAGTCAGAGACCATCTCAACAAGCATATTAACCCATCATGTTGTCTTTAGTTTCCCATCGGGCTACTTACCTATCACTGTATTTATTTTCAGATTCCCCCTTGACCCCTGTGTAACCATATTTCCTCAGGAGGTTGGTGGTGGGGATGAGGGTGGTAGGGGAGGGCCAAGCATTTGAAACACTAGAGTCTGGTCCTGTGTAATGTCATGCCAAGGAAGGCAACTTCCCAAGGTTCAGAATACCAGCATAGGCGCTCTCCATTTTATTCAGTAACAAACCCAGAACAGAGAAGATCAAAACATGACATCATTCAAAATACAGCATCTACTAAGCGTGATTAAATAATCTCCAAGCACTACCCCACCCCAGGACCTTCCAATCATTCAATCAATTACAAAGTCTCTGTTCTAAATACTACTCCACCCCTAGGCTATACCTTCATTTAGTTCACCACAAAGCCCCTCTTCTCAAATGGAGATTAGTTTCCAAACATAAGTAAACTACATTCATTTGTTCAACCACAGAACACAAAAAGGTCAAAAGTTCCCCATCCCTGGATCACAATTGAATCTACCCCAGAGTTACATCAAGTTTAAACACAGCACTTAATACCCAAATGGAGCTCTTTTCTTCATCTTGACACGAGGCAAGTTCTCAGCAATCTTAGTTCCTGGGGAGACAAGGCTTAGCAAGGCCATAAGATATATTGCCAGTCCCTTCATGAATTTATCCTCTGTCTGTAGAACAGTCCTAGAACCCCTGAACACATTAGCAAAGCCCTCTCCCAGGATTTCTGTAAACATACAACAAGAAAATCCTTCTTCAGGGCTTCTGAACCAACAGAAAGACTCCCAGACCCCTGCAACAACAGCACTGTCCCTCACCAGTGGACAGTATTCATTCTGTCTGCAGGACAGTCTCCAGACCCCTGCAACAACAGCACTGTCCCTCACCAGTGGACAGTATTCACTCTCTGTCTGCAGGACAGTCTCAGGGCTTCTTAGCGAACAGCCAGGTTCCAGGACTTCTTCAACAAAAGGACTGTCTTTCACCAGTGGACAAATCTGGCAAAACAACATCAAAACAGACAAAGTACCAGCAAAACAGCCATGTCTCCTCAGTCCTTGGCAGCTCAGGGGGCAGGTCTCAAAAGTCCAGGGCAATTCAAAGCGGCCACCAGCAATTCTCTTAGTCTCTCTCTCTCTCTCCACGAGGTGCTGCTTCCAAAAAAGATCTTCCGCCTCTCTCTTGTCTCTCCAAATCTACGTCACCAGCTCCTCCCAGTTCAGGACTTTCTTTTCACATCAACAAGTCCATCCCACAGGTGGGATTAACAAGCTCTGGGTTTTAACACAATCAATTTGAAAACCAAGCCAATACAGGGGAATCTTTAATTGCCATTACTATCACATCCTGTGAGTTCATCACTGGGAGGGAACACCAAGGCTGGCAGATGGGAAACTCTTCTGTTAAATAATAAGAAAAAAACAAAACAATCACAACATTTTAATAGTGTTTACTGTGTGCTGGGCTCTGTGCTAAGCACTTTATAAGTATTATCTCATTTGAGCTTTACAACAACCCTGGAGGCAGATGCTATTATTAGCCCCATTTTATGGATGAGAAAACTGAGGGAAATAGGTTAAATGATCTGCCCAAGGTCACATGGCTAGTAATTGTCTAAGGTAGGTTTTAAACTTAGGTCTTCATGACTGCAGGTCCAATGCTCTATCCTTTTAACCACCTAGCTTCCTTGTTTCTTTCCTTCCTACTTAAAGAGTTAGCAAATTACATAGAGTCGCTAAGGGTTTTTTAAGAAGTATTTATTAAATACCTACTCAGTATGGTAATACTTCATGAGTACTAACTCATTTTATCCTCAGAACTACCCAGGAAGGTAGGTGCTGTTGTTAGACTCATTTCACAGATGAGAAAACTAAGGCATATAAGAGGTTAAATGACTTGCCCCCGGGTCACATAGCCGGTATGTGTTAAAATCAGCACTTGAACTCGAGTCTCCCTGACTCTACGGCTAGCCTTCTATCTACTGAACTATGATGCTTCTCCAAAAACATTGGAGTGTGATTAAAAAAATAAGGGAGAAGAACCCCTGATCAGCCCCCTCCGACTTACTGTGTGACCTTGGATATATCACTTAAACTTTCTGTGCCTTGGTTATTCATTAGTAATGTATATGTATATGTATGCATATACACACACACATATACATATACACATATGTGTGTGTGTGCCCCTTAATTCTCAAAAGACCTGTGACTGATGCTGCTGATACAGACTGAAATCCCTCCTAAAATTACTGAAGGCCTTCAGGAGTTACGGTGATGAAGAGGTTGTCCCCTTGTGGCCATCTTGATTGGTCAATGTTTAGCAGGAGAGTGTCCAGAGGTGTGCAGAGGATGGTCATGGACCTCAAGATCATGCCAGGCGAGAACTAGAAGGAGGACTTGGGGGTGCATGGAGGTTGCCTGGAGTAAGGAAGAGCAGGGGCTCAGGGAGGAGACAGGGAGGGAAGATGAAAATGAATGTCTTCAAGAGCATGGGGGTGGGGGTGAGGGTGGGGTGGGGGTGGGGGTAAGGGTAGGGATGGGGTGAGGGTGAGGATGAGGGTGGGGGTTGGGGTGCAGTCACAGTAAGACAAGTGGAGTCTTGGTGTCAGTAAAAGCAGCCTAATTAAGGCTGTCCAAGGGGAATGGGCTCCTGCGGAGGGGACGGTCCCTTCACTGGCCATCTTCAAACAGAGAACAGATGAGCACATGTTGGGCAGCTCTACTTCCAGGTGAGTCCTCTGGGGACAAAGATAATGGCACTTCCAAGGTGGCCAAATGAACTTCCTGAATTGGAAACTGTAAGAGGGGCCTCTTTATTTTCATGCTAACCTGGTTGTATTTCCTTTCTGATAAGGCTAATACTAATTGAAATATAAAATCCCCAAGTTGTGTGGGGACCTGGGAGGTCATCTAGCCTAACCCACCATGCAATGCAATGATTTTCTCACCATTCCTAACAAATGGCGAGCCTCTCCACATCCAATGATAGAGAACTCACTCTATCACAAAGAAGTCACAACAGAGCTGAGTGGCTCAGGGAAAGAGTGACAGACATGGAGACTGGAAGAACTAAGTTCACAGTCTGCCTTGGACACTTTCTAGCCCTGTAACTCTGGGCAACTGTGTCTGCCTCAGTTTCCTCATCTGTAAAATTGGAATAATAATTGCACCTACCACCCAGGGTTGTTGTGAGGATCAAGTGAGATTTGCAAAGTGCTTTGCAAACATTAAGTAGATAAATGCTTATTGTTATTTTCATCATTATTAATTATATTATTATATATTATAATATATTATACTACTGAATAGTTCCTATTGTTAGGAAGGTAAGAGATGCTTTACTACTGAGTAAATATGTGACTGAGTTCTGCCTTCAGATGGCATTCAAAGCTGAATATGGAAAAATAATGTCAGCCAATTAGGATTTATTGAGCATCTCCTGTATTCCATGCACTTTGCTAGGTGCTAGGAAATCGGGTGTTGCAGTGAATAGAGTGCTGGGTCTGGAGTCAGTGAGACCTGAGTTCCAATGCAGTCTCAGGTACTTGTGAGCTGCATGACCCTAGATAAGTCATTTACTTCTGCTCTTATCAGTTTCCTCATCTGTAAAATGAGTCCAATGATAGCACCCGCCTCTCAGGATTGTTATGAGATCAAACGAGTTAATATCTAAAGCAGTTTATAAACTTTCAAGTTCTATGTAAGTGTCTGCTACTATTATTGAGCAAAAAACTATCATTTAGATAGTCAGGATACTCAGTGGTGGCAAATCAGGAAGCACCACGATCCACGGAGGATCTAAATTGTGAGTGACCCAAAGGTCAGCAGGGAGCCACATGGTGGCCAGAATTTAAAGTACCACGTACAAGTCAGTTGTAATTACAATTATTAGTCCAATATGACTTGTACACAAGAGTGAAGCAGATGTCGGCTGGAAAATATGCTACTGGAAAAGGAAGTGGGTTGGTTCTATAATGAGACTAAAAGAGCAGGGCTAGAATAGAGAGCAAGGGCCACCCTGGTAACAAGATCATCTTCAATGAAAAGACCCAAAGGCAATGCATGTAGTATATTCTCCCCTGAAGAATTTATGGGACAGCATGGGCAAGAGGCACATCTTACTATGAGAAGTTGTAGATGGGTCGCCATTTGCTTCAGGAAGGAATACCCACAATGATGAAATCATGGATCCATTGCAACATTAGCCCAGCATTCAGAGTTCCATTCTCTGGTATCACCCTTCTCTACCTGCCTTATGACCTCTAACTCTGTGGTCCAGTCACCATCCTTTAACATTCCCTCTTCTTGGAGTGTTTCTCTTTGAGAACTGAGGACAAACAGCAATGATGACTAGGTAAAAGAGGCCTTTCTTTGCCTTATTTTTTACCTAGCCTTAATCCTTGAATGGGAGATGTCTCAGACAGGCTGAAACTTGGAAAAGATTTTTATTTTATTTTTAAGCGATCGAGGTTAAGTAACTTGCTCAAGGTTACATGGCCAGTTATTTCTGGGTGTGGTGCTGAGTATCTGAGCCCACATTTGATCCCCAGGTCATCCCGACCCTGGAGCCAGTGCTCTTACTCACTGAGCCATAAACAATTGGGGTTAAGTAACTTGCTCAAGGTTACAGGGCCAGGTGTTTCTGGGTGGGTGCTAAGTGTCTGAGCCTGGGATTCAATCCCCAGGTCATCCTGACACTGGAGCCGGTGCTCTTACTCGCTGTGCTACCTGGCCACCCCAAGATCTTAACTTTAAAAGGCCAAGGTCTCCCACTGCATCCAGGGCCATTTCCATGTGTTCTGATCTATATCTTGCCACTAGACTCGGATGGCTCTGGAGGAGAGAGAGAGGCTGGTGACTTTGAACAACTCTACCTCACTTAAATCTAATTCACTTCCAAGTCATGACATCACCTTCCTGATATCATGGTCCTCCTGGAGAATGAAGAACAAACAACAAAAAAAATGGTAACATTTTCTAAGATGAATTAAATAGGGTATATCTCTAAGGAGATGCTACTATAGAGGAGAGCCAATTATGGAGGAAGAACCCAGATCTTGACATGTCATTTTCTCTTTGCCTTTTCTCTTGTTTCTATCCTATCCTTACTCCCAGTAGCATTGTGTCTCAAAGTGAAAATTGCTCAGCCAGTAGGAGACACCATATCCAAGAGGCAAAATAAGAAAAAGTTGAAGGAAGGAAACAGACTTGATGAGTGTGACCCCCGACAGCAGAGAAGAGAGTCGCCTATGGATTCCAGATAGAATTGGTCTGGCAAACAGGATTGGAGATAGAGAAGAACAGATCCAGAGAGCCCAGCTAACTGACCTGTTTAGTACAGATCCTGCCTCTATGGTGGAAACAGCAGGAGAACACAACCGAAAGAGAGAGGACAATGGGCTTTTTAAATGCCAGAGGTGAATGCTACTTTGCCTTATAAATGAGCCTCTCCCTTCACGCCTCCCACTGATGATATGTGTGTGTGTAGGAAAATGTTCCCCAAGCTTACAGGCAGACTTTTTTAAACGATTATTGACTACTCATCTCAGTAAATACCTTTATTTCGAACGGATTGTGTCTACTGACTGACTGTTACAGGTAAGTGCACCGGTAGGGGCTTGTAAGCTATAGTTTTAGGAGTGTAGACCCACAGAATACCTCAAACCCAAGTTAGTTTTCTCCTTGGGGGATTTTACTTGTGAGTCTAGAGGTAGTCTAGGAGGGCAGAATATTACAAGTAAAATGGTTACACCCTTAGCAAGCTTGAATTCTACTGGAGAGATGCAACATGTACACAGATGAACACAAAATATATACAAAAGGCATACTGTATAATTTCAAGGGAGGAGCATGAACAATGAGGAAAGTCAGCTAATATATTGTAGGTGAAGGCAAGTGAAGTTGGCTTTGAAGGGATCTACAGACACAAAGCAGTGGAAGGAGAATATTCCTGTCATGGAGTGATGCCTGTGAAAAAGATGGAGGCAGGAGAGGGAATTGAAGAGGCCTTGTAGTATATGGAAAAGAGTGCTTTGGGGTTAGAGGATCTGGGTTCAAGTCCTGTGTCTCACTTATCATCTGTGTAATATTGAACAAGTCGCTGAATCTCTCTGGGCCCCAGTGTTTAATCTGTAAAATGAAAGGGTGGACCAGCTGTCCTCTAAGATTCCTTTCAGCCCTCAGGCTATGCTCCTATTCTAAATGTCTATCAGTCGCTTCCCACTCTAAATCTACAGTCCTATGGAATGTCATGAAATTGAAACCGCAGGGAGGTCAGTCTGACTGATGGGAATGATAAGTAACTTGGAGAAGCACCAAAGTGTTTTATGAGGCTTCAGGGGGAAGGCCAGAAGTGATCAGGGAAATTGCTTTGGGCTCTTTCCAAAAATCACAGCCACCCTTAAAGGACGATTTCCCACCAAGGAGGACAGCTGAAGGAATACGCCTTCGACTTTCAGGGATCTTAAACCAACTCAACAAACACTTATTGAAGACTTTGATTGGTCCTTGAGACACAAAGATGTACAAAACATAGACCCTGCCCTCAAGAAGCTTCCATTCTCATTGGGGAAAGGCAAACAAATGACACAAATACGATAGAGAGAAGTATAGAGAAGTGCAGATCATGCCGGGAGAAATCTGAGAAGAAAGGGATCACTTTCAGCTTGGGGGGGGGGGGGAAGCAATGGCCCAGAGAAGACATGGGAGAGCAGGGACACCTGTGCAGAACCATAGAGCTTTGTGTCCTTTCTAGCTGTGGGCAGTAGCATAAACAAAGGGATGGAGACAGACGAGGTCAGGGCAAAGATGGGCTACAGTAGACAGTTTAGTTAGGGCATAGAATAACACATGAAGGGCAAGGTATTTTAGGGGAATTGAGAACACTAGGTTGGGTCAGATTTGGGGGTCAGGGCTCAAATACCAAAATGAATGGAAGAAATGGGGAGCCACTGAGGGGCTTTGAGCAAACAAGGATGTATTACATGCCTGGCACTGTGCTAAGGACTTGACAAATGTGATCTCATTCAATCTTCACAACAACTCTAGGAAGTAAGTGCTATTCTTATTCCCATTTTACAGTTGGGGAAATTGAAATGGAGAGAATTTAAGTCATTCGCCCAAGGTCACACAGCTGGTAAATGTCTGAGGTAGGATTTGAACTCAGGTCTTCCTAACTCCAGGTTTGGCATTCTATCCACGGCACCACCCAGTTTCCTCTTGTGAAGCAGAGATATAATCAGGATAGTACAATTCCTAAAGAGGGCTTCAATATGCTTTTTGTAGCAGCAGCATTGCTAAAATCCCTACCCAGCCTCTCTCAGTAAGAAGGAGTCTCCCGGACCCTGGAGCCAGTTCAAGAGCTGATTTTTAAATTTTCAGCATAAATATTTTGTTGTCTTTGAGTCGTTTCAGTTGTCTGAGTCTCTGTGAGCACATATAAGGTCTTCTTGGCAGAACTACTGGAGTGGTCTTCCATATACTTCTCCAGCTCATTTTACAGATGAGGAAACTGAGGCAAGCAGGGTAAAGTGACTTGCCCAGGGCCACACAGCTGGGAAGAGGCTGATTGGAACTCACAAATATAAGTCTTTCTGACTCCAGGCCTAGTGTTCTAACCACTGTACCACTCAAATGCCCATAAACATTTATACCGAGGAAGTTGGCTAACGGCAATTAATTGTTTTGCTGATTGTCTAGAACAAGGGTAGGCAAATTACTGTCCCATGCACAGGCCAAATCCAAGCTGCCCTTTATTTTGTTTTTATATTTTAAAATGTAAAATTTTCTGACCTGTGGTCTAGACCCAAGAAAGCAATGGGAGAAAATGCTTAAAAAAATACCAACAAAAGTACTTTATCTATGCATCTGTACCCCCCTCCGGAGAGACAGTTGTTAAATATTTACCAGCATCCCACTGGATTTATTATAATAAGCTCCAACTTGATCTTCCTGCCTCCAGTTTCCTCCTGTTCCAATCCATCCTCCACATATGCGGTTGCCAAAATCACCTTCTTAAGTCACAAGTCTGACCACATCCCTCCTCTGCTTAAGAGTCTTCTTTGGCTCCCCATTATTTCAAGGATAAAGTACAAACTGTTGAGGGCTTACTGGCTCTGAATCTTTCTTACAGGGTGAAAAGTAAGTCTGGCTCCTTCTAGCCTGGAATTTTGAATACCCTCCATAATTTGGCTCCCATTAATCTTTCCAACCTTATTTCCCATCATTCCCCATCTTGCACTTCAGCCAACCTGGAGTAGTAGCTATTTCCCCAACTTGCTACCCCATTCCCTCTTTCTTTTCTTTGGATTCCCAAAGACCATTCCTCAGAATGCTCCCTCCTTAGTTCCACCTTTGGAATCAGTTATTATCAAGCCCAGGTACAACCACATCCCTCCCCTGGCTTCCTATTATCTCTGGGATGAAGCATACCTTACAATCTGGCTCCAACCTATGATTCCCTCTCACACATTCTACTTCAGAATTCAAGTGACTTGATTGCTGCTCTGCATACGGAACACTGAATTTCCCACCTTCAAGCCTTTGCCTAGGCCATCCCTCATGCCTGGAATGCTCTCCCTTTTTGCCTTTGTCTCTTGGAATTCCAGGCTTCCTTCACACCAAACTCCCATGCTTTCTCTTTTTCTGAGATTTCTAGTTATTACTACTAACCCTCCTCCCCCAAAGTCTTTTGTATTTTCTCTCTAGATTTCGCATATAATTATGTTTCCCCAATGAACCAGATTCTTTTTAAGGAATTAGTAATGACCCCTCATTTCTGGGTGTGATTCACTCTCTCTATACTTATCTATTGTTTTCCTCCTATAGAAGTAGGCTGCCAAAAATTATTTATTAAACAGCTGCTAAGAGTCAGTCACTGAATGTAGAGACGATACCATTTTCGCTTTGTAGCGTAGCTCTCTGTTTGATATATGGAAGGGAAAGAGGTTGAAGCTGGATCTGTGATTTCATCAGTTTAGGGAACTCCCAGGTAAGAAATCTCCCTCTACCAATTCAGGATGGTTTTCTCTACCACTTGTAGCCCAGAACATTGAGAGGCTAGTGATGTAGCCAGGGTCATCCTGCCAGCTTATGCCATGGGCAGAATTGGTGCCCAATGTTTTTAGGTTTGAGGATGGCTCTTTCTGTCTTTATCTGTTAGACCACACTGCTTGGCATGTAGTAGGCATTTAATAAATGCTAAGTAAGTGGAATTGAATTAAATCTGCTAACAACATTCATTGGGATGACCACCCTCCAGTATATTTGTTCAAAAAGCAGTCACCTTACTGCCTTTACAAAGCACCGCCATTCTTTAACAAAAGCTCACTATGATCCTGATGCCGCTTTATTCCATCTGGTCCCTTGGGGTGTAAAAACAGAATATGGCATTCAGAGCTAGTGCTGCCCGGTGACCCAGTGAACTCTTTTCTTCCTAGATATTTAATACTCGGGACTGGAAGACCACTAATGGTGCTGGCTGGAGCTGGGAGGGCCAAAGGTCAGTGGCTGTGGAATGTCCTCAGGACCACTGCTTGCCCAGAGCAGCTTTTGGAAAAGGCCAGGCGATGGGAAAGTGAGACCTCCACCATTTGGGCCCTGTCATCTGAGCCAACATAAACAGAAGATCACAAACACTCCCATTTCCCCCTCCAGATCCTGAGAGACAAACATTCCTAGCTACAGTACAAAGGGAGAACTTCCCACCATACCCCTCCTTGACTTGAAAATTGGCTTACCCTTGGCCCATCTCCATTCTTACAGATGGTAGCACCATGGATTTTGAAAGGAATTATTAATAATCCCTTGCTTCTGGACAGCATTTTAGAGTTTTGAGAACTTCCACATTTAGCACTGCATTTATTTCAAATGGGTCCTGGGAAAAGCAAAAAAAGAAACAGCCTTGACCCTCAAGGTGCTTATAGTCTACTATAAATCTTTTATCTCATTTAAACCTCACAGTGGTCCCATGAAGAAGACAGAAATGTGACCATTCACCCAGTTTTACAGATGAGGAAACTGAGGCACAGGAAAGTTTTAAGTGTTGTTCCTTCCTTCTTACTTTCATTTGCTGGATCCTTTTGCTCTTTGAAAATGGGTGTCCTCAAAGGTTCCCTGTTTGGTCTCTTCCAAGATTATGATTCCTGGGAAGTTGCCATGACTTGGCCATACCCAACACTACGACATCACATGACTATTTAGTACAAGAAGGAAAGTAGGACATTGTGCTGAAGTTAGTAACACCTGGTTTCAAAGCCAGCTTTTGGAACTTCCTAGATTTGTGACCCTAGACAAGTCACTGAACTTTGCTGGGCCTCAATTTTCCTCATCTTTAAAACGGGCATAATAATAGCCTACTTACCTATCTACCTACCTCCCAGGGTTGTTGTGAGAATCAAATGAGTTAATGTAAGTAAAGACTTTACAAATCACAAAATACTGTAGAAATGTCAGCTATTATGGTCGCTGTTGTTTTTGGCTACAAGACACCATCCCAAAGTGGAGGAGGAATCTTACAGTCTCTCTTTCATCACTTCTGTCCATCCAAGTTCAGCCAAATCTCCTGGTATCCCTTTGATGGAGGGCAAATAGAGGGAGAGGTTAGACAAGGGAGTCTGAATAGCTTCGAGTCAGACAGCTGATCTGAACTGAAACTCACATTCCACCTTTACCAGTGAATGCCTTTCTCTTGGGCCCTTAGATCTGAGAACTAGGTAACAAGTTCTAGACTCATGTGCTTTTCAATGTAAGCTCTTGCTGTGGAATCATCACTTTAGAGACGGAAGGGATCTTAGAGATCTTCTCTTACAAGACTCCCATTTTACACATGAGGAGACAAGATACTGTGAAATTAAATGAATTTTCTGAGAGTCATGTTGTTAATCAGTGGCATAGCTGCAATTTGAACTCAAACCCTTTGACTCCAAGTCCAGCATCCTTTACACTGCACCAAACTCTCTTTATCTCTCGCCTTCCTCAGACCTTTCCCCCTCATTTCTCACCTAGGTCCAGGCATTGGGCTTGGTCTACTGCCATGGCCCTTCTGTATATACCCATGAGGTGCTTCAGGGGGTGCAGAAGTTAGAACAATTCTTCTGCATCTTTTAACAGCTTATTAAATGTAGAAGGGGAAGACAGAAAGAAGAAATGAGTCAGAGACCTGTTTACTTCCTAATTAGTTGTTTTTTACTCATGTCGGACTTTTCATGACCCCATTTGGAGTTTTCTTGGCAAAGAGTGGTTTGCATTTCCTTCTCCAGCTCATTTACAGATTGAGGAAACTGGTTAGTACTTGGGGTAACAATTCTGTTTCCCTGTTGGCCCTTACAAGCTACATTGGGATTCTTCAACCTGCTATTCCTGGCTTTCATGCCAAGAAACCCCCCTGCCCACCCCCCCCACCACTTTCATGTCCTTTGTCCTCTACAAGGCTATAGTCCCAGTTCCCAGGCCGTGTTTTCGCTTTCTGTCATTTCCCTAGAATTTCCTAGGGGGGACCTTGGCCTCCGGTTTCCCAAGTCTCTTTGGCAAATATGAGATGTGACTTCTTGGGAGAATAACTAGAAATGCAAGCTCTTTCGGCATGGAGGTCGTCCTGCACAGATCTGAAGATTAATTCCATAGCCTCAGTTTTCACAACTGGACGGAGACAGATACTGTCTTGTGATGCTAACCCACGGGCCTTGTGTTTAGATGCCTGGAAACTGAATCCATAGGAGGGCGTGTGTGTGTGTGTCTGTGTGTGTAATGTGTGTGTATGTGTCTGTGTCTGTGTGTGTCTGTGTCTGTTTGTGTGTCTATGTGTCTGTGTCTGTGTGTGTGGTGTCTGTGTATGTCTGTGTATGGTGGTACAAAGGGGAAGAGTTAGGGGGTAGTTATAGTAATGGGGAAAAAAAGAGGATGAGAATATAAAGAAAAAAAGCATCAGTAAAATTGTTAAGAATATAAGTTAAAAACCCCAGTAAGTTCAGAAGGGACCCCAAAGAAACAGGCTAGTTTTGTTACTATCTTGTTAAAATTAACTTATAAAAAACCTCCAACAACTGAGTATAACAGAATGTCACCTTTTCATATGTCATTTTCTTTTTGTTCTCTTTTGTGCATTGAGATGTTTCTGATTGTTAACTTCCTAATGAAAGCCATGTTCCATTAAAGTCGGGGGGGGGCAGTTCTGTATCCCACATATGGAGAAAAACGTGATGCTGCCTGATTGGTGGAGAGAAGGCTGAGCACAAAAATGCTACATACCTGTGCATGGGTTTTACTAATTTGGTTCCAGACATTCTTCAGGCATGATAGGGGGACAAAGTGTACTCCAAGGAGGAGAAAGCCTGAAAGATGGCAGACATGCATGAAAAACTAGCCCTGTCATGTCTCTGGGAGTGCTTGAATTCTAGAGAATACAAGAATGGATTCTTCTGGGAGAGATGACACTTGATTTGAGCCGAAATCTCATTTTGCTCTCAGATGAAAAACTCAATTACTTTTGTGGGTTTAAAAAAATCTATTCTAATCTCTGTAACTTTCATGAATTCAGTTTACTGTTTTGCTTGATAAATATATTAACTCTTTATTTTATTATTTGTGGCATTTCTTGTGTGTAAACAGTATTTGGTAAGAAGGAGATAAGCTGATGAGTCTAAGCCAAGGACTACTCTCCCCCTTAAATATGATCAGGGAAGAAAGTTTCCTTCAGATTCACCAAACATCATACTGCTAGACCAGGACAGCTAAGTATATTTCTAGCATGATATAACTCTGGGAAAACACTGAATATCTTTGGACCTCAGTTTGGTCAGTCAGTCAACAAGCATTTACCAGGCGTCTAGTATGTATAAATCATCATGCTAAATACAAGAAATACAAAGAAAGGTAAAAGATGGTCCATGCTCTCAAATTGTTCCAAATCTCACAGGGGAGCTAGCTTGGAAACAACTAAGTACATATAAAATACGTAGAGTATCCTAGTGATGGAGAATTTTAGATTTTATCCTAGAAGAGATAGGGAACCATTGGAGTTTACTGCACAGGAGAGTGACATGGTTACTCAGGAAAATCAGTTTGACAGTTGAGTGGAGAAAGGTCTAGAATTAGAGGAAGACTCAAAGCTTGGAGACCATGGAAGTCTGATATAATAGTTCAGTCATGAGGGAAGAGGACCTGTTACCGGGGTGGTGGCAGGATGGGAGGGGCATGAACAAGAGATGTTATGAAGGAAAAGTTGACAAGACTTGGCATCAGATTGGGGAGTTCAGCATGACATCAAGCATGAAGAGTAAAGATGCAAGCCTTGGTAGCTGGGAAGAAGGCAGTGCCATCATCAATAATAAGGAAATTAGGAAGAGAAGAGGAACAGATGGAGGGGGCAGGGAGAAAGAGAACAAGTTCAGTTTTGAACACATTGAGTTTTCCCATCCATTCCACAAACCTCTTCTGTTTCCTAGGTGAGGTCTTGTAACATATTGGGCTTAAGATGGCAATGGAACATTTGGTTCGGGACATCCAGTAGGCAGCTGGAGAGCTGACCAATGGGTCTGTCGTGTGCAAAATGGAGTTGGACTAGACTGATTTTGAGATGCTTTCTAACTTTGGTCATTTTTAGCACTTGGGCCAGGAATCTGATCTGCCAAGAATAAATCAGAACCCGAGGATAGGTCTTCAGCCCTCTGCTAGATATTGCTGTTCCAGGAAAGACACACTACTATATTGAGGGAACTTAAACAATCTTTTTCAGCAAAACCGATCAATAGTATATGCCGTATTCCACAGTCTCAGTCCTCCATCATTTCAATAACCTGGATTCTTGTTAAAGCTCATAGGAATATCAGGAAAGTGTTGTCCCTTCTTCCTCCAACTAACCCATACACAAATTGGCTACATCAATGTATAATATGAGGAAACAAAAATGATGGATAAACCATCAGATTGAAGAAGTTAAATATTTTCTTCAAAACAAATCATTTTCTTTGCTTAATCAGGGGATAGCAACTCTTGCCTCTCACAAATACTAGTTCTAAGGTCCTGGGGGAATCACGTCATGTCTCAGTACCTAGGGTGACTACAGGTGACAGCTACCATTGTGCATTGGTGCAAGTAGTTTCCACACAGGAAGTTCTACATACCCATGAAATCATAGGTCTAGATGAGGAAACACAAGTAAAAAACCTCAGTTCTGCTCACACTGTAACTGATTGATAGATCAATTCGATTTTTATGCTTTGCTATGTGGTGAATGTCAGAGCTCATTAGTGGGAGCCCTTCCTGAATCATCTGATCAAGCAACAAGCATTTATTATGCACCTACTATGTACCAGGCACCATGCTAGACACTGGAGCTATAAAAGCAAAAATGAAACAGTCCCTTCCCTTGAGGAGTTTACATTTTATAAGGAGAGGAAGTATGTATCCATATCCAAGCAGGAGAAATACAAAATAGAAACCATCTGTGAAACAGAGAGTAGGGTGCAATCTTCACTTCTGAAATGCATGTAGCCAGAAACTGCCTAGCTCCTGGAGTTCTTGCGAGAAGAGTAAGTGCGACTTGTGGTCATTAAGCATTTCAGCTGAACTTTAAAGGTTTCAAAAGACAGATTTGGACAGGGAGGGTGTTTTAGGAGATGAGAACTTTGCGGGCAAAGATACAAAGGCAGGAAAGCACAAGGCGTATTTAACAATGTAGACCATCTCAAGTGTCTGTGCGAGTTGTGAGAAATAAGACTAGGGAAAAGCTGGATGTTGGAAGACCTCAAATGACTGGTTAAGGAACTAGGACTTTATTTAAAAAGCAAGAGGGACATAATGAATCTTTTGGAACAGAGATACACAGAATTCCATAGTTGGAATGGACCTCCATGCTCATACAGGAAATGTGATTGAGCCAATTGAGAAGACTGAGCTGGTAACAGTGCAACAGATGCATTGGACCCAGAAAAGCCTGAATCTGGGGAAATCAGTTAGATGTAAATAATAATAATGACCAATGACAACCGACATTTTCTGACACTAGCATTTGCAAAGGACTTTACGTAGATGATTTAATTTGATCCTAAAAAATTGAGTCAACAAGCATTTGTTCAGTGCCTACTATGCACAGATATTGTGTTCAGTGCCTACTATGTGCAGGCACTGTGTTAAGTTGTAGAGATTCCTAAGGAATGCAAAAACATCCCCATGGTGAAGACAGCATGAGAAGAACCATGTCCAGACAAGCTATAGACAGGATAAACTGGAGATAATTTCAGAGGGAAGGAACTAGAATGAAGGAGGACATAGAGGCCAAGGGGTGGAGGATTTTGCAGCAGTTATTATAGGTCTAATTTTTCCCAGCTGACAAATAAGGAAACTAAACCCTGTAGTGGTTAAATGACATGTCCAGGATGACATGACTGGAAAAAATCAGAGGCGAGTTTTGAACCCAGATCTCCTGAACTCCAAGTCCTTCATTGTCTCTATTTCCCCAAGCTGTGGTGGCAGAAGAAATTGAATGGAAGAAGAGAAATGTGGGAAAGAGGTTGCACAGAGCATTAAGGTTCAAACTCTCCCTCTATTGTTGACTGGTTCTTTTCCTGAGAATCATAGATCCAGAGTCTCATGGAGTCAAAGAGGTCATCTAATTGAACCCCCCATTTCACAGGAAGCTGAGGCTCACAGAGGCTACGGTCACAGAGGCAGCCAGCATCAGAAGTAGAATTCGAACTTATACCCTTTAACCCTTCAGCCAATGCTGTCACCACTGAGCAGCTTCTGGGAAAGTCATTTCAATTCAATTTTCTCACTGTCGATGGTGGACAATAATGCATATTTCATAGGGCCGTGCTACCTACTGGGCAGATTGTAGGAAAACATTCTTTTTCAGCTATAGGACGCATACTTTTGAATCTGAGATTCTATGATTTGAGGCTTAAAAAAAAGACTAACTTTTTGTAAGAAATTTGGGAAAGTAACTCAGAAGAAGGAATTCCAAAACATTTTTGGGCAATTCTAATGTCTTAGGGGACAAAACCACTAAAAAGTCAGCAGTCTTGTTTGGGAGTTGTAGCGGCCTTGCAGAGTAGCAACCATGTTGCTGGTCTTGGCGTCACAAAGACCAGGGTTCGAATCCTGTCTCTGACACTTGTTTCTATGTCAATAGAGAGGAAAGCCTTTTCCTTTTCTTGACGTTAGTCATGGTCAGCCAGTCTGTACCTCATGTTTTGTCTTCTTGAAAACAGATCTTGGGCGAGGACCGCCAACAGACAGAAACCATCCTGTGTCCCAGCCCCAAGGAGATTGACAGACTAGCACGCTGTTCATGTTTTCTGGAACACACCCAACTGCTCCCAAGGTCGGTGGGTGGCCATTTGGGAACCTCTCATGATTGCTGTTCTCTGGACACTCTGTGTACCTGTGAAAAATGGCTTTTATTCAGAAGCCCTCTTGTCTGTGCCAACTAAAGCTTTGTCCTGCCTTGGCTCATAACTATAGAGGAAATAAACCTTTTTTTTTTTTAACTGACTTGTATCCTAAATTGAAATTGCACATTTTAAATATTGGATTTTCATTCATTCATTCAATTTGAAACAGTGAGATGGTGCATTGGGTAGAGCACTGAGCCTGGAAGACCTGAGTTCAAAACCAGCCTCAGAACCTTACTAGCTCTTTAGCCCTGGGCAAGTCATTGAATGGCATTCAGCCTCAGTTTCCTCATCTGTAAAAGGAACAGAATAATAGCACCTGCCTCCCAGATTTGCTGTGAGGATAAAATGAAGTCACATTTATAAGGCAGTTTGCAAATCTCTAAATGTTATTGTTATTTATTCTATAACACTACCTGTGGGATCCTGGGCAAGACATCAAACCTTAGTTTACTCATCCGTAAAATGGGAAAAATAATGATATCTATGTCAGGTTATTGCAAACATCAAATGACATTTTATACATACAGACATATGTAAACAGATGTATGTATACATGTGTACACATGAATATATACATACATACATGTTTTTTTAAAGCTGGAAGCCCTATACACATAATAATAACTATGCCACTACCATAGTCTTTTCAAGCATAAGATGGATTTGATACTATTACCTTCAGTAACAGTGAATGTGCCTAAAACAGTTTCCTGAAAAGGGAATGTAGTGCTTTGAGGTTTGCAAAGATGCACACACATATATACATATATGTATATATACATATATAGAAATAATTTCACTTGAATATCACAACAACTCTGAGAAGTAGGTACCATTTTTGTACCAATTTTACAGAAACAGGCTGAGGGAAGTTAAGTCCCTTGATGAAGGCCATGGACTTAATAAGTGTCTGAGGCAGAGTTTGAACCCAGGTCTTTTTGATGTTCAAACGTTCTCTCCAGTGGGCCACATATATTATTATTTCAACTATAGGGGATGTTTCTAAGATTAATTAAGATGTGACCAAACCCAGGACTAGGGGAATGATGAGAAAGAAAGAGAGACAGATAGAGATAGAAAGAGGGAGAGAGACAGAGACAGAAAGAGGGAGAGAGGGAAGGAGAGGGAGGGAGAGGAAGAGAGAAAAGAAGGGATGTAAGAGGGTTGATGAAGGGAAAGGCCACAAGGTTGGTGAGCACCTCTGTATGGAAGGAAGGGCAGCGACACATTGAAATGACTATAAGGTTTGGTAAATTTCACCATCTGGGGTATTTTTTACTAGTCTTACTGAGGTTCAGAAAGCAGGGGGCAGGGTGGGAGAAACCGAAGCAATTACAGGTGTTTTATTCACACTGAAATCAGATCCCTTTAAAAAGGGCCTCCTCACTCCTCACTAAATGGATCCGACCCTCAGCCTTGAGTTACTTCCTGCCCAGGAGGGGCATACAGTCCCTTTCAAGAGCAAAGGGGATGGATGGG
>NW_027185697.1:16661162-16679095 GCF_028583685.1 Petaurus breviceps papuanus | reverse complement strand
TCTGCCTCCCTTCCTCCCTCTTTCTTTTCCCTGAGTTTTCAAGCCCTGTCCCTCAGCTCTCACAGGGCAGGATTAGAGGAGGTAACATAAAACCCAGGCCAACAGCCCAAGGTTGTTAGCATCCAAACTACCGAGTGTAAACCCAGGTTTGTGAGCCTCAGAGGCTTCTTAAACTGGAAGGATCACGTCAGCTTAGACCATGCCCCTAGCCTGGGGAGGCTTAAAGGCTGATTAATGGCCTCCTGATAGGGCTGGCCCCAGTTATCATGAAGTCTCAGGTTCTACCACTGGAGCTATTTTTTTTTTTAATGAAAACCAAAAAGAATAAAACTCCCAAACACAGCTACCCTAAGTCTTGCCCAGACCTAGGGGCCACTTGGGCTGCTGGATAGGGTCTGGTAATGTGGAGAAGGGAGAACAGACCTGATCCTAGAAGTGGAGCCTGTGCTGGAGGCCTCTGGTCCAATTCCCTCATTTTACTGACAGAGAATTAACGGCCCGGAACACCCTGTGTTCTCAGGTCCTTGTTCGATGACAACATGGCCACAGGCTCATTCCTTAGGCTTCCACTCACTGATCATAAACCAGGCACACTCTGAACCATACAGGGAGCAATAAAGGTCTTTGGAAATGTCAAGAATTCCAATCCATTAAAAAAAAAAACAATAACCAACCAACCACAAACCCTCCGTCCTTTAAAGAAGTTCCAAATTTTTGAGGAGTGAGAGAGGTCAAAGTCACATCCACCCCTTGTTTTAAGGAATCCCCAATATACCAATAACCCAAAGGATGCCATATGCCACAGGGCTCAGCAGAAACAGCCGATGCAATGTCCGGGACCTTCCCCTTCCTCAGCCCTGTCACACACCCCTCCCAGGCCACCGGTCAACCAAAGGCCCAACAGAAACAGTGTGCCCTGGGGAGACTTCCCTTCTCTCATCCTTGCTCCCAACCCCCAGTTCCCACCAGAGGCTGGATAGCCCTTCCTGTCTGCTGACCCCTTCGCACACATATTCCAATCCAAACCAAGGACCTGCAGACTTAGGAACTCACGTCCCCATCCTGGGTTGGCATTGCCCGAGCTCACTCCCTCATCAATAATGCTATACTGAGTGAGCAAGATTGCTGTGTTTGTGATAAGAACCAATATTTACCTAACGCTTTCCGGTTTGCAAAGTACTTCGCGAGGGTTGTAGGAGTTAAATGCCACAGGTATCATGACCGAGCTCTTACAGAGGAAGAAAACAAAGCCAAGATAGGTTAAGTGATTTTTCTGTGCTCACACAGGCACTAAGTGTGAGAAGCCAGACTTGGTCTTGGGGCTTTCTCATCCTCGGGTCTATGCATGTTCCAGTATACCACAGAGCCTCTCACAATAAGCACAACACCCAGCATACAGTAATCACTTAATAAATGCTTACTGATTGATTCATTGTTATTACAGTTCAGTCACTTAAAAGTACCCACCCAGTATAGGTTCCCAAAGAATACTGGGGTGCTAGAAACATTAAGATACCCAAGAACACCTTGATTCCTAAGGCACACACATGTGGAGAAAGACACAGAACCAATGAATGTTGTGGGATCACATCATGCCTCATGCTCACTGCTTGGCATCATACACCACATTCCCCTCCGGAGAACCATGAAGAAGACTGGTGAGAGAAATCTGCATGTGGACGTTGGGCGCCTTCACCAGAGTCTGTAATTGGAATCTGCTTGTGGAGTGAGCCAGGGTTCCCCCTCTCCTTCCTTTTCCACTGTTCTAGTAATAGCTCACATTTACACGGTACTTCAAGGTTTGCAATGAGCTTGACAAATATCATATTTGATCCACACAATGACTCTGGGAGGTAGGTGCGATTATGCCTAGGGGGCCTCTACCCATCTATATAATGCAGGGGTTGGGTCTGATGACACGTTAGATTCTTTTAGCTCTAAAAATCCTGCGACCCTACTGGTGCTTTTTGACAAAGGGGTATCCCAAGACCCTTTCAAAGCCCTGGTCTCATCCAACAAAAGCATCATTGTCTTCCAACACTGAGATTCAAGGGTGTTCCATTGAAGGAGATGAAGGTGTTGAGGCGGTTCAGTGGGTAGAGTGCTACTCTGAGAGTGAGGAAGACCTGCATTCAAATCCTGCCTCAGTCACTGACAAGCTGTGTGACAATGGGCAAGACAGCCTCAGTGTTCTCAAATGGAAACCATAGTAATAGCACCTACCTTTTGGAGTTTTTATGATAATGCAAACTGTGAAGTGTGCTATAAATGCTACTGATTATGAGGCAGATAATGAAAGCTCCTTCTTTCCCAACATCCTGTGAATCCATGAGATTTTGGCAGACAATCATGTTGGAGCTGGACCACTGAAGAATGTTTATCTTGCCGGGGATGCACACAACTTCAAAATGAGTGAGTTTCTTTTCAGGTCAATTAAACCCACATTCAATAGAATCACACTGGAGAGATGACTTATTGATTGCATCCTTGGTTCACTTGGAGAAGAGACTCTCTGGGCTGACTTGGCTGAAAATTATTTGGGGCCCTAAGTGTCCAAAGCATCAGATCTCTCCCATTGCCTCTTCCTCCTCCCTTCTCCTCCCCTACAGCCTACATCCCAACCCAACCAAGCATGACCCATGCAGCAATCCACTGAAAAGCCTCCACATGGCTCACTCTTCAGGTCTGATATGACCAAGTCCAAGGGGAGCCTGATTCAGAGAGCCAAAGGAGCCCTTCACTGGCTTCCCTGCAAAATAGACTTGACGGCTTTATAGGAAGGAATGAGCAATAAATTATAGAATGATGGCTAACAAGGGGGCTGGACTAGATAAGCTTTGAGCTCCTTCTAGCTCTAGTTAAATCCATCATCCAGTGACCTTATTTGTCCTGCAACCTGGTACAGTGGAAAAAACAAACAAAACTGAATTTGTAGTCCCAGGACTTGGGTTCAAATTCCAGTCTGCCACTTACTCTGTGGTGTCAACATGGGCAAATTCTTGTCTTTCTGAGCCTTATTTTCCTCATTTATAAAAGGAGGGTCTTGGACCTGATGATTTCTAAAGCCACTTCCATTTTAATGACCTGTGAATGTGGATTTCACCTATGTGAGTTTTCCATATAATTGATGCTTATCCCTTTAAGCACTCAGTTTAAAACTATATATATATATATATATATGTATATATATATATGTATATATTTCAATGGAAATCTCTCTAAAATAATTTATAAAAATGGCAGCTCTGAAGGGCAGCCAAATTCTAATTAATTGTAATAACTAATCTCAAGCCAAGAGAACTGATAATGAAACATTATCCTCTTGATCCTCAATGTGGGGACGACAACCATAGATGGGAATGTGGCATTGATGGCCACACTCAACTCCTTCTTTGTGTATGACTTTGCTTTATGTACTTTCCTTTGTTACAAGAGAGGGTTCAGTGGGGAAGTGAGGCTAAGGGGAAAATCATTATGGTTTATGAACAAAAGGCAACAATAAAACTTGAAAAAAATCAAATCTATCGATTAATTAATAAACATTTATCAAACACCTACAATGGTCAGGGTAATGGCTAAGCATTGGGGATACAGAGACAAAATGGAAACAAAGACAAAAACTTGAAGCTCCCTCCCTTCAGGGAGCTTACATTCCATTGAAGAAATAAATACATGCACATATAACTACGTGGGGCAGATGAGAGGCAGGTTGTGGAGAATGAATGGTTAGACTTGGTGATTTTTTCCATATGAAGAGTGAGGGAAAGGGAAGTCGAGAATGCCATGGATTGTTGACTCTAAGCACCCAAGAGTAGGGAGAGTTTCTCTTTATATTTGTATCACTTAGTGCCTTGCATGGCATTTGGCACATAGTAGGCACTTAATAAAAGCTCATTGATTGATTGATCAACCCTTTAGCCTCACTTACCCTTTGAACCCTCTCTTGTAACAAAGAAAAGTACAATAAAGCAAAGCCATCAGAAGAAGGAGTTGAACATCAATGCCACATTCCTATATGTGGTCCCCCTGCCCCCACCGAGGAAGAAGAGGATAATGCTTCACCATTGGTTCTCTTGGCTTGAGCTTAGTTATTACAATTAACCAGAGTTTGGCTGCCTGGAAAGACAGATATCCCCTTAACAAGAATATGGCAGTTTTCTTGGTGGAATGTTTACAGTACTAAATTTGTAGTCAAGAAGACCTGAGTTCAAGTCCCACCTCAGACACCAGTTATGTGACTCTGGGTAAATCACTTAAGGTCTCTTGTCCTTAGTTTTCTCATCTATAAAAGGAGATTGTTGAGATTAATAACTTCTGCTAACCCTTCCATCTATAAGCCTTTTTGTTTCTCACATGTTTCCTCATGTATAGAATGAGGAATGATCTTCAAGGTCCTTGCAGCTCTGAATTCTATTGAATCAATTCCCGCCGAGGCTTCTTGGAAGCCCCTTTCCTCACCCAGTGGATTGAAATGACCAGTGTTAACAAACTCTTCCCATCTGTCTGTGTTTCTCTCTGTGTGTCTCTCTCCAGTAAATAGTGAATGGTTCTCAGGCGCCAAACCCTGTTAATTTAGACACTTACCCTGTGATTGAAAAAGGAGGCCACTCAGCTCAAGGCTGTATCCCTTTCTTGTTAGGGGCGTCATTCAATCATGGTGGCTCGGTTTCCGTGTGAGAGGCTTGACTGTGTCCAGGGAATAGGCCCCTCAAACCAGGAAATGTGTGTGTAGGGGGGTGGGGGAGCGAGTTCAAACAGCCTCTGAAGGGAGCCGATAAACAGCAGCTGAGATGATGAAAGGTCAGATTAGCTCCTCACTTTGAAGGAAAGCAGGGCTGGATCAGCATCCACCATAGCTACTTAGGACCAAGCAGCCATTCTTGACCCACAGCCTAGGCCAGATCATAAAATCCATAAAAATATCAGCAAGATGTTGGAAGGTGACATGGAGCAGAAGTGACATCCCATTCCCAGGGATGCTACTATTAAGTTCAATTGTCCAGTATGCTTTCCACCTGGGAGCAGGGGAAGCTGTTTGCCCTCCCCATCCCCCAAACAGAAACCAAGGTTCGACAATTTTCTCATTTTCAGCTTCCTCAGAGAACAAGGGGCCTAAGTCAATGCTTTCCTTGGCTAGCAGTTTGGCTTCCCAAACAAGGATTATTTGGGTGGTTGGAGCAGGGAGGGAAGTCCGATGATCATTGCAATAATTAACTGGTTTTCTAGAAAGTAGGTCCTCCTTTGGAAGTGAAAAAACAAAAACCACCTTGATTGGAGCATTGATTGGAGGATTCAGCAGACTTCCAGAGTAAAGCCCTCCCTGAAAGGTGGTGGGGTAGGAGATACATTAACAAGCTAGAGAGAGTCTACAGAAAGATAAGCAGCTGGGTGAGGGGTCATGAGATCCTGCCACAGAAGGATCTATTGAAGGAAGTGGGGATGCTCGATCTAAAGAATAGGTTGGGGATGTGTGTGTGGGAGACACAATAACTATCTTCAAGAATTTGAAAGTCTGTCGAATTGTACTGACTTGGAGGTTAAAAGATCTTCACTCAAATTAATCTTTTCTTGTTACTCAACTTACAGTGTATGTTTCAGTAAATGACTTTTGATTGGAACTAATATATCCTCTGGTTGACTGATAAAGGAAAGTATACCTGCTGGGGCTCAAGAGTTCTATTTTGGAGTGAGGTGCTGAACTACCAAGTCAGTGCCTTGGAATTTGGATAGCTTTCAGGAACCCAAGGCCTCAAATGAAAACCTTGGTTATGTTTTCTATTGTTATTCGCCTTGCAGTAAGGCTCAGGTCAGAGAAACAGAAGGAAACATATCAATAAAAATTTGGAGGTGCAGGGAAGGGAGAGGTTTGGTCAAATCCTGCTCATGCAAGGTTTTATGGGATAGCTCAGTTTGGGATTAGGGCAAAAGAATCAAAAGACTGAGTGATTTCCCCTTCCTCTGAAAATTACAGCCTGTCCCCAGGGGAATATTGGAAATGTCCCCTCATATTACTTACAATACACAAAGCCCTGATCCCATTTCATTGCTATCTTGTGCTCCACTCTGACCCCTGGATTTTCACCAACATAACTATATTTCCTTATTATTAAAATAATAGGTTTAGAGCTGGAAGATATCTTTGAGATTATAGACTTAACTCATTTTATAGACAAAGAAATTGGGGCTCAGAGGGGTTAAGTGATATACAGGTGGTAAGTTTCAGACCCAGCATTTGAATTCAGGTCTGGTGATCTCTAGTTCAGAATCTTTTCCATTGTACCATGATTAATAACAGCATGCCAGGTCATCGTACAGCACTGGGGCATATGTAAAGTTGCATAATTAAATGCCTTCACACTGATGATGGTGAATCTCAGAGTTCTGGACCTGGAGGAGACTTTCGAAGCCATTCTCAGAAAAGAAGCCCTGCCCCAGTATACCCGACAAAGCCATTCAGACCATGCTTGAAGACTTCCAACGAGGAAGGACTTACTGCCTCCTCAGGCTACCCATTCTGCTTAGAAATGGCTCCAGTTCTAAGAAAGGTTTTCCTTTTTTGTTGTTTTTATTGTTCAGTCAGGTCTGACTTTTAGTGACCCCATTTGGGGTTTTCTTGGACAAGATATTGGAGTGGTTTGCCATTTCCTTCTCTAGCTCATTTTACCGGGGTGGGGTGGGGGGGAAGTACCTGGATGGTAAAGTACAGAGCACAGGAACCAGGAAGAACTGAGTTCAAATCCAGCCTCAGACACTGACTAGCTGTACGACACTAGACAAGTCACTTAATTTTGTTTGCCTCAGTTTCCTCATCTGTAAAATGAGTAGAGAAGGAAGTGGCAAAGCACTCCTGTATCTTTTGACAAGAAAATCCCAAGTGGGATCATGAAGAGTCGGACACAACTGAAACAACTAAAAAAGAAGTGTGTGTGTATGTGTGCATCCTCTGATGCTTTTCAATATTACCAGGGCTCCACTTTAGAGGTCTGCGAAGAGTTGGGTGAAGATATGGTGAGGAGGTTTCTTCTAACCATCTATCATGCTACTCGTGCCCCATATGTATCATGGGAAGTTGTTTTTGTGGAAAGGACAGAAAAAACGGCATCCTACTTTGCTCCATTATCACCATGCTCACACACAAAGTGATTGTCTTTTGTTAATCAGAACGTGTTTGGTGTTGTATTCTGGCCAACACAAAGGCTCTGGTCTCTACAGAGACCACTGGAACTTCACAATAACCCCATGAAGCAGATGCTAAAGGTATTATTCCCATTTTACAGACAAGAAAACCGAGGTGCATTGCAAGTGCTCAATGCCTATACTCCCTTGGTTATGATTAGACGCATGTGGTATAGTGGAAAGATCACTGGAGGCAGAGTGAGACCCACAATCAATTCCTGATCTTTCATTGGCTCATTGTATCCATCTTGGACAAGGTGCTTCCTGTCTCTGAGCTTCAGTTTCCTTCTCTGTAAAGTAAGGCTAACTGTTCTTGCACCATGGTTGTGCAAACCACACTCACATATGAAAAATAAAATGCTCTATAAACTGTAGTGTATGAAATGGCAGTCGTTGTCATTCAGAAGAATTTATGCTCCCTGAGGGCAAGAATGAGTTCTCCTCCTGAATTTGTATCTCTTAGCCTTGGAACAGCGCCTAGAATAAAGCAAATAGACTCCTCCAAGATTCATCTTCCTGAGTTCAAATTTCCCCTCAGACTCTAGCTGTGTGATCCTAGGCAAGTCACTTAACTCTGTTTGCTTTAGTTTCCTGCTCTATAAAAAAAAATGAGATGGAAAGGGAAATGGCAAATCACTTCAGTATCTTTGCCAAGAAAACCCTAAAAGGAGTCACAGAGAGTCAGACATGCCTGAAAAACAAAATAAGCAACATCAAGCCTGGAACAGAATATGCAGTGCAGAAGAAAGATTGAAGAGCTGGGTGTCAAGGGGCTGGTGCCAACATTTCCTTGTGCTGACTCCTCTACTTTCTACCTGTGTGACTCTGGGGGAGTCAACTCATCTCTCTGGCCTCAGTTTCCTCATCTGTAAAACTGGCATTGTGAGAACAGTTGTTGTATACAAGACATTTTGAAAACCCTAAAACATGAAAGACATAGGTTATTATTATTCAGTGGTATTCTATGAGTTGGAAAGAGTTAATACTCCCCACCAAAAGCTTCAATTACTCTCAGGGGGTGATAACTGAGGCACTGAGGGCTTTAGGCTAATTAGATTTTCCCAAGGGACAGAGAAAAAGATATTTAAGTGTGAATGTGTTAGAAACAGGAGACACTATAGTATGAATCCTTGCCTACAAACTTTTTAAACTGCTAATTTATGTGACCAAGAATTATCCATGTTAGAAGGAAATTTAGCTGCCTCCCTAGGTCTACATTGTTATGCTTGGGTGGTGCCGGAGGAATGAGGAAACACCTTCTTTAGAGAGCTGTCCAACTGAGGTAATCCAGAGTAAAAAAAAAAATATCACATACATGTCAGTTTTAATTATTGTTTGGAAGAAAAAAACCACCCCAAAGAGTCAATTCAGTCAAACAACTGGTTACTTTGAAAACACCAACTTATTTGGCAGAATTAGCTCTTCCCATCCAGGCACCCTATCAGGATATTGCAATACTTTCAGGATGAGATGCACAGGGAGAATCAAGTTTGCTTTTGGAGTGAGAGATTCCCTCCCCCTCATCTGGAGGTTCGTAATTTCATAGCATCCATTATTAATCACGGTGCAATGGGAAGAATCCTAATCTTGGACTGCTGAACTTAGAGTCATCAGACCTGAGTTCAAATGCTGGTTCTGATACATACTGCCTGTATGTTACTGAACATCCCTGAGTCTCCATTTCTTTCTCTATAAAATGAGAGAGTTAGACTCTATGATTTCTACATCCCTTTATGTTTAAATCTACTATTCTAATAATAACAAGGGAGTATAATTATGTCAGTGAAAATCCAGGGTTCAGAGTGGAATACAAGATAATAATAAGGTGAGATCAATGCTTTGTGGATAGTAAATAACGTGATGGGACATTTCCATGACTCCTTGCATTTTTTTTTTTTTTTTGCTTTTTTTTGGAGGGGAATTGACGTTAAGTGACTTGCCCAAAGTCACATGGCTAGTAAGTGTGTCAAGTGTCTGAGGCTGGATTTGAACTCAGGTCCTCCTGACTCCAGGGCCAGTGCTCTATTTATTGCACCACCTAGCCACCCCAGACTCCTTGCATTTTTAATCAGCATAACTATGGGATGTGGGGCAGCTAGGTAGTACAGTAGAGCACCAGGCCTGCAGTCAGGAAGACCTGGTTTCAAATTCAGCCTCAGACACTGTGTGACTGAACAAGTCACATAATTCTGTTTGCCTCAGTTTCTTCATCTGTCAAATGAGCTGGAGAAAAGAATGGCAAACTAGTATCTTCCAGGGAAACCCCAAATGGGGTCATGAAGAGTCAGACATGATAGAAAAATAACCAAACCATGAGTACTTAATGGTATCAGAAAGGGTACCACAGTGCTATTGTGGGTGACAATGGGTAGTTGGAAGTCAGCTTGGCTGCTGTGGATGCTAGTGTATGGAAAGGCAGTCACAGGGAATGCACACACAGTGTGGGCATTCAGTTCAGTTTGAGAGCAATGTGAGGGTGTGGGAGAATGGAAGTGTGGGGAAGCTTCATCCTTGGATCTCCTCTATCTGCTCACCCTGGGTGTGAAGGGGTACACCCAGATCTAGGGCTTGTGGCTCAGTTACTAGTACCCACCCCCAAACAGTGAATGCCAGGACAGAGGGGGCAATGAGAACTGTGGTGTGAGATTCTATTTTATATTTTCATTTGAATTGTGAGCTCATCTCTGCCCAAAGTCCAGTTTCCCTCTTTTGATGGATCAGGCACTATGTAAACCTGGGATCTTCCATCCTACCCTCACTGGATCTTTTATAGAGATTCAATGTGATAGGCAGCCAAGCCAACTTAGTCTATCAAACTTAGTATATCAAATGCATTTTATTTTTTTTTTAAACCAAGCTGATTTTGAACTCCCTTTCTAACACTCTAGAACTCCATGGTTCAAGCCCTGTGTACCCCATAGAAACCCAGAGTCACAAGCTCTTCTCCAGCTCCTGACCATCCCACCAGACTGTCCCAGATGCAGCACTCTCCTCTCAGCCTCCAAGGCCAGCACTCAAAAATGCATTTGCCCCAGTGGAGACCATTGGATTCCAAGCCTTAACACCTTTTAAAATGAGCGAGTGATACAATGCTGGGAAAGATTCAACCTCCTCAAATGAATTAATTAGACTTCCAAAATGAGCAAGTGGGCTTGCTGTGGTGTGTTATTAAACAGCTTCCTAAGTGGCAATTGAAAGGGAAAAAAAGCACTTGATTTTAAATTTCCTCCCTGAGGTGTTAATTGTGACAGTGAGGAACCACAGAGGTGGAGATCCCTGTGTAGACTGTAATAATTTCTTGGTTTCCAGGCATCACCAGGGCAAAGCCAAATCATGTTGGCCTTGGAATGCCTACTCCTCTTGGGGGGGATTGGAAAGGAGGCTGGGGGATGCCAGGCATTTTGCCAGCTTCAGGGACCCTGCAAGACATCCTGGAAAGGTAAATGGAAAGGTGCTTTTAATTTGGGTTCTATCATAGGAGACCCAGATGCAATCAAATCTCTGTAACATAAGCTCCCTGTTCCCTACTGCTCAATACATTCCCTGAAACACTTGAAGACCAGTGCCAAGAGACCCCTGGGGTGCAGGGCAAGTTAGGCAAAGTACATTCAATTCCCAAGGGAGGCTCGGCAACCCGAAGAACTTTATAAACTGATGCAGAGGGAATAAAACAGAACTGGGGAAACAATAGATCAACCAGTCAGTAAGCATTGGTCAAGCTCCTATTTTTACATTAGGCTCTGGGCTAGGTGCTAGGGACACAAAGGCAAAAACAAAGTATTCCCTGCCTTCAAGAAGCTTACATTCCATCAATATCAATTGCACTAATCAACAAACACCTAGTAAGCCCTTACTATGTGCCAACTGCTTCTTGCTCTGGGCATAGTAGATGCATTAGTGCTTCCCTTACTACTGGACATCATATAACAATCGACTTTCCTATGTTCACCATTCCTGTGATTTCAGATTTTGGTAGGATGGGGCAGTCAAGGGAGGGGAAGCCTTCTAGAAGAGAGTCTTACCAGAAATGCCATCATTCTGGGAAATAGGTTCCCTGGTGTTTGGGGTGAAGTAGGGGGAGGCGTCACAGAGGAGAGACACCTTGGCAGCAGGATACTGAGGGTGCTGGACAAAGACAGCTGCTCCCCTGACTACCCAGAAATCCTCAAGGTGAGCTGCAGAGACAGCAGGACTTTGGAGAGAAAACACACTCCTCTCCTTGCAATGTTGGCACCCTGGGATAAAGCCACCTTCATCCCACGTCAGTCATGACTGTTTGCTCTCGGTTCCTGGGTCATGACCTCACTCTAGAACTCTGAGGCTCCCTGGTCCCTTTCAGACTCTAAAACTCCAGCATTCTCAGCCTGTTGGAGCTTGGCTGCAGGATTCTTTTGTCTTTGCATTCCAAGAGCTGGCTGGCTTCTTATACAGCCACCTACAAATCTCCAAGTTTCCCAGGAGGAATAAGAGAATTGTTCATCTGATTTGAAGTGGGGGTTGGAGGAGTGTGAAAAGAGGGAGTCTGAAATGAAATTAACTGAATCGATTTCAAAAGCCTAAATCCCAGCCCTCGAACAGACTGGAGACTGAGAGAACCGTGGCATCTCAGAGCCAAGAGGGCCCTCAGGGGCCATGCAGTCTAACTCTTCCTTGAAAAGAATCAGTACACACACATATACATACATACATGCCAGATACACGGCCATCCAGTCTCTACTTGAAGATGTCCAAAGGATGAGGAGCCACTACCTTTCAGGGAAGTCCACTCTACATAGATGTAGTTCTAATCATCAGGAAGTTTTTCCCAGCACCAACCTAAATTGATCTCTATTAATTTCTATCAGTTATGCATGGTTCTGTCCCTAAGGCAGCTAGCTGGGTGGCCCAGTGGATAAAATGTTGGGGATGAATTCTGGAAAACTCATCTTCCTGGATTCAAATCTGGCCTCAGCTAGATGCTAGCTGTGTGACCCTGGGCAAGTGACTGAACCCTGCCTCAGTTTCCCCATCTGTAAAATGAGCTGGAGAAGGAAATGACAAAGCATTCCAGTATTTTTGCCAAGAAAACCCCAGATGGGGTCATGGAGAGTCAGGCATGCCTGAAAAAAACCTGAAATTTGTCCCCCTGGGGCCACACGGAACAGTGTGAATATTCCACAGCCCCTCAAATATTTAAATATAACTAGGATCCACCCCTGAAAAGTCTTCTACAGGGCAAACAAGGCCACCCCTGTCAGCCGCTTGGCTGATGACCTGAACTCAAAGTCCTTTGCCATCCTGGTCAACTTCCCCTGGATGTTCTCTAGTTAACAATATTCTTCACAAATATAGAGCCAGCTGGGTCAAGTATTTAAGTATCTGCTATGTGCAAGCACTGTGCTAACCTCTGAAAATACAAACACGAGCAAAAACCAAAAATTCCCTTCCCTCAAGGTGCTTCCATTCTAATGGGGGAATACAAGGTGGAAGCTGAAAAGCAGGAGGTGGGGATGGAGATATTGAGAAGTGGCCCAGAAAGTCATGGCCCTCCGTTCTGAGTAAGGGTAGCTGGCCTTGGTTCTTCCTCAGATAGAGGCTCTCAAGGTGACCAGGTGAGGTGGTGAACCAGCATGTGGATGTGTCCTGATCTTGTCCTTCCCACTCCCAGCAGGTTCACCTTCTTCACTATGTCCCACATGGGAGCCAGCTGGTCTCACCTACGGGCCCTGAATGAATGTATGAAAAAGCATTAAGTGGTTATTGCATGGGGAGCACCGTACTGCGTCCTGGGGTCACAAAGAGAAAAAACAAGTCAGTCCCTGCTCTCAGGGAGCTCCTACTCCAACTGCAGGGGGCAACTCCTAAGGGAGGGCACAGCCCCAGTGGGCTGGGAAGGCCCAGAAGGCCCCAAGGGCAGGGACTTGTCCGTTTTTGCTGTTGTCTCCCCAGCACCTGGCACAGAGCCGCTTCTAAATAAATGTTTATAGACTGATGGATGGATTGAACAAGAACATTCATATCGAGAAGAGGAGGGAGCTAAGTCCCATAAAGAGATGAATGATGGTGAATAAACACTCTAGAAGGCATTGGATATTTGGATATCCCAGGGAAGTCACTTAATTTCTCCGAACCTCAGTTTTCCCATCCATAAATGGGGCATAAGAATATCTTTGGCACATAAATGAGATGTCATTTGTAAAGGACTTTGAAAACCTTAAAACACTTATTTAGACATTTAATTTTTGGTCTGGAGCTATGTGAAAATATTCTCCATCTGTTTAGAGCAGCATTTCATCCTCCCTGCCAAGGAACTCAGAGGTTGAATGACTTGTCTACAGTCACTCAACCAGTGTGAGTCAGAAGTAGCATTTAAAGCTGGGCATTCTCTGCTTGTCCCACAGTCCTGCCCCGACACCATGCTGCCTCCCCAAGTATTACATCAATGTTTGCTATTAAAAATATATATCCAGGGGTGGCTAAGTGGTGCAGTGAATAGAGCACCGGCCCTGGAGTCAGGAGGACCTGAGTTCAAATCCAGCCTCAGACACTTGACACACTTACTAGTCTTGTGACTTTGGGCAAGTCACATAACCCCAATTGCCCTCCAAAAAGCAAATATATATATATATATATATATATATATATATATATTCAAAGGAAGGCATCCAATATGAGCTTACTTATCTTTTGGCACAGTGGATAGAGTTCCAGGACTGGAGTCAGGAACATATGAGTTCAAATCCAGCCTTGGACGCTTATGAGCTAGCTGTGTGACCCTGGAAAAGTCATTTAACCCTGTTTGCAGCAGTTTCCTGATCTATAAAATGAACTGGAGAAGGAAATGGCAAACTACTCCAACATCTTTCCAGGAAAACCCTAAATGGGGTCCAGAGTCAGACATGACTAGAAGTGACCAAACAACAACTTCTTCTCTGCTTGTCCTACCATCCAGCCCCAATACCAAGCTGCCTCTCCAAGTATTACATACACTCTAGCTATTGAATATATATATATATATATATATATATATATATATATATATATATATATCCAAAGGAAGGCATCCAATATGTATTTACTTACCTGTATACATACCATTTCTCCCAGCAGAATGGAAACTCTTTGAGGGCAGAGATAATTTCATTGTTTTCTTTGTATGCCCAATGCCTGAAACACAGCAAGTGCCTAATTAATAATGATTGTTGAGTTAGAAGAATACAAAAATGTTGCTCCATATAAGCAAGAAAGAAATTTGCAGGCTGAGGGAGGAAATGCTTCAGTCTCAAGGTCATCAGGTCTCTCTTGAAGACCCCAAAGGATGTGGAATCACTGTGACCTTTCAGGGCAGTCCAGTATACAAAGATGCAGTTCTTATCATCCGGAGATTTTCCCCAACACCACCCTGAATTGGTCTCTTTATAACTGCAGTCAGTTTTACATGGTTTCTGTGCCTAAGGCTGTTGGGTGGCCCAGTGGATAGAGCACCCTGGCTTAAAGTCTGGAAAACTCACCTTCCAGAGTTCAAATCTGACTCAGATGGGTACTAGCTGTGTGACCCTTGAGGTCTCATGTCTCCTATTCTCACTTTTTGCCTGGTTCTTCACTGATTTGACCTCACTTAGGGTCTCTGGGTACCATCTTGTTCCTGACTACTTGTCTAGTTACTTACTGGTCCAAGCTGCTGCCTTCTGTGCTTCCTGTAGTCTCTATTATTACCATTTAGACCAAGAAGGGTCCTAATGACTCATATATTGTTAGATCTGAAAGAGCCCTTGGAGACCACCTACAACAACCCAAACTTCAGCCACCTCTGCAACTTCTCCATGGATGACCCAACTTCTTGAAGACCTCCCACCATGAGGTGCTCATAACTTCCTCAGTTAGTCTGGGCCGCCTTTGAAGAGCTCTGACTTTTACGACATTTTCCCTTCCATTGAGCTATGACTGCCCCTCTACCATTTCCGCCCATATTATAGTTCTGGCCTCTATAAGGAAGCGGAACCATCCCAATCTCACTTCCAAGTCACAGGCCTCCAGATCCTTCCAGGCAGCGCTCACATTCCCTTTTAGTCTTCTCTTCTAGATGAAACATTCCCAGTTCCTTCCAAAAATATCTCAAAGGCTTGTTTCCAGTCTTCTTACAACTCTGGTCATTATCTTCTTGAAATGCTTCTATTTGGCAAGGTGGCACAGTTCTCCAGGTGTGGTTTGGGCAGGACAGACTATGGATGTGGTACACCTTTTTTTTAAGTTTTCATTTTACTTTATTTAATTTATGGAATAAAATGAGCATTTCCATAACATAGGATAATAAAAATGTGCTTTCATGTGAAACTGCAGGTCTACCATGTATGCCTTTCAAATATACAACAAAATTATTATATAAATTTATTTTTCTCCCCTCCCCCACCCTAGAGATGGCTACAATTAGACACAAATAAGTACACATACACACACATATGTAAAATTATCCTGTATGTACTTCTCTACAGCTCTTTCTCTGGATGCAGATAGCTTCTTTCTTTGTATGTCCTTTATAGTTAATTAGGGTGTTTATAATAGATAAAATAACGTATTCAGTCAAACTTGTGGTGCATCTTTAATGTGACTTAAAGTCATGTTTCCCTAATATGGTCTTGACTGCTGTGGGAGCTATCTTATGCAAGGTCCAAATAGAAGAAGATCACCTTTTGACCAAAAGCCCCTACAGCCATTCCCATTGATGGAGGACATTTTGCTGACTTTATGGGGACTTGGAAAATGACAGGATCTTGCCAGTGATATCCACAGCACTCAAGAGAGATCTACCCGGTAATCCACACTGGAAAAACAAAGTGGATGAGGAACTATCACACAGATTTGCCATAAATTTGGATGGGCAAGCTATTGAGTTAGTCCTTCTACATAGTTGCCAAATTGATATTTCTGAAGTATTCCATGTCCCTCCCCTGATCAAGAAGCTCTAGTGACTCCCTCTTACCTATAGGATAAAATGTAAGCTTTTCTTTCTGGCGTTTAAACCTTTTTCTCATTGTGTGACCAGAAGTTTGTTATTTAGTATTTCTGGGCTTAATTCCTCATCTGTAAAATGAAACAGTGGAACTAAACTTCTAGGGACACACCCAGTTCTAAATCTTTGATATTTTGAAACAATACAGCTCCAAACTGTTTTTCCAGATTAAACACCCATTACTCAGCCTGACTCACTCTATGTTCCAACCAAACTGGCTCTTGACTATTCCCTGTCCACAACATTGCATCTTGTGTCTTTGCACACCCAATCTCTCATGCCTGGACCATTCTCTTTGTCAGCTCAGTCTTGGAGAAGCCCTAACTTCCTTCAAAGCACAATTCACTTGCAGCTTCCCATTGGAGGCCTTTGGGGATCTCCCCCTTCCCATGATTTTTTTTAATTTCATCTCCCTCCGAAATTACTTTAGATTTACTTTCTATATATTTGGTGTAAATGTATTTGCATATATGCTAATTTCTCCAGTAGACTGTAACCTCTTTGAGGGCAGGGACTGTCTCATTTTTGTCTTTCTAGCCCTAGTGCCTAGCAGAGTGCCTCATACAGTGCTGATTAACAATAACAATAATAATTATTATTAGAGCTAATATTTATATAATGCCTGCTAGCTACCAGGCACTGTTCTAAGCAACTTACAATTATTATCTCATTTGATCCTCATAACAACCCTGTGAGAAAGATGCTATTATTTTCTCCATTTTTCAAGTGAGGAAACTGAGGCAAACAAAGGTTAAGTGACTTATTCAGAGTCACCTTGCTAGTAAGTGTTTGAAGCTAGATTTGATCTAAGGTTTTCCTGAATCCATGTTTTCTGCTGCAGCCATTGTGGCACCTTGTGGCCCCGATTAATAAATGTTTGTTGGGTTGAAATGAATCAGTGGATACCTCTAAGACATCATTTTAGCTAAAAGCTTCTAAGGAATGTAAACTGATTCTAGCAGTGAATGAGAGGAGGAGGGTAGGCTAAATTGCATTTGAGAAGCTGCCTAGCATTTTCAATGATTCCAAGTTGCTTCTAATATCAATATTCTCCTAATGATGCTTAGAGTTTGGAGCACCATAAACTCAAAAGAATCAAAATAACAGATGGCTCAAATGGCAATGAAAATGTCAGCCTATTGTAAGTAGACTGAATTACATTTACTTAGGATGACTTGCACATTAGAAATAGCATAAAGATATCACTGAGACCTTGTACGATCAGAAAAGTAGGCAGGCTGTTCATGGAGCAAAATCACAGCTTCCTTTTCTGCACAAACCATTCTCTTACTAGAATCTTGCAGAGTTTTACAGTGGATTAGAGCCAAGCCCCCTTCCTTTGGTTGAAAATCAGGGCAATTTGCTATTCTCTAGACCCCAGACACTTCGAAACTTCATGATTTTGCAAGGATCACAGACAATGGCTTGGAAATCCTATGACTGCTCATTTCCAATGCCCTGGTATTTTGTATGTCTGGTCCTGGTGACTTGAAAGTATCTAGGGTGGTCAGACATTTTCTTAACTCTTTCCCCTTTTCTTTTGGGTTTTAACTTCCCATTAGCATTTGTGTTTGATCCTTTTCAGACCCAAGGTCATTCTCATTGGCACCAAAAACAAGGAAGTTAAGAGTTGGGTAATCTTTCCTTCTCTTTGTCATCAATGATCATTGTCCCCATCCATTCCAAGCACAAGTCGTATGTCTTCTTTGGTCTTCTTTTTCCTGATACAGTTCTCTCTCTCTCTCTCTCTCTCTCTCTCTCTCTCTCT
>NW_027185697.1:16636985-16661152 GCF_028583685.1 Petaurus breviceps papuanus | reverse complement strand
CTCTCTCTCTCTCTCTCTCTCTCTCTCTCTCTCTCTCTCTCTCTCTCCCCCTCTTCCTCTCTCTCTTTCTCTCTCTCTCTCACATACACACATGTGCGTGCACACACACACATGGCATTCACACACACACATTTATTCCTTGCCAGCCCAAGCTCATTTTGAGCTTTACCACTCCTAACATTATCCTTGAAGGACCATGTTATGCTGTTATATTCATCATCTCTCATCGGTTCTCTCTTTTACCTTCTCTACATGTCTAATCAAATCTAAGTTGGTTGATGTTTTCTGGATCCACATTTATCTCAATTCTTAATGTCTGTCATTTGGCTTTTAGCAATTGTTCCCTGGAATTGCAATTCCTATTTTCCCAACAGAGTTAGAAGTTTACTTGGAGCGATGACTGTGGTTTGTGTCTCTCTGGTCCCCCCTTAGCAACAATAATATTATTATAGCTTGCAAAGTGCTTCAGAAAGTGTTAATTTTATCCTTGAAATAAACCTAGCAAGTAGGTGTTATTATCCCCATTTTACAGATGGGGAAATTGAGGCAGGCAGAGGTTAGTAGTTTGTCCAGGGTCCCAATCCAGTGAGTGTCTGAGGCTGGATTTGAACTCAGATTTTCCTGACTCCAGGTTCAGCACTCACCCTACTGTTCCACTTAACTGCTGCTATAATGTGTATCCTATACAAGGTCCCTGCTGTACGGTGTATAGAACACATTTAATACAGACCAAGTGAGAGAAATCCAAGGCAGATCCCAAAGCTCTGTGGATGACATGCTACAAGTAATCATGGTCTGCCATCATCCAACCCTTTTTTGACTTCAACTGACTAATGGTGGGCCAAGTGCTTGGTTGCTCCAACCTGTGCCTGTTTCCCCACTAGTAGCTGAGGCTGACAAGGAATGGAAGGGTTGCATATAATAGGTAAGGGACTGGAGTAAAGGACACCATCAAAGAAATGCATCACTGAGGGAAAGGCTAATTACATGATAAGACCAAGGAATAACCAGGTGATGGCCCCCATGCCTCACTAACATGCTTGTCTCATCCAGAGCAAGGAAGGCCCCCAGTACAGTGGATGGACACACCATGGAAAACAGATGGTAGAGCATAGACAAGAGACACTCAGAATGGGCAGGGAGGGATAGCTCACAGGCTGCATCACTTGAGGGAATTTCCAAATGGATGAGATCTCGGATGAGCTGATCAATCAGCAAGCATTTATGAAGTGCTTATTGTATTCCAGGAATGGGGCAAGGTATTGGGTTGCAGATAAATTGAACAATCTCTTCCCTGAAGGAGATTACCTTCTAAGAGGACAGACAACATGTACACATACCTGTATATGCAATAAATACAAAGAGAAGAGGAAATGGTTGTATGCAAAATGAGCAGTGAAAAGAGTCCCAGTGTAGAAACTGTCTATTTTGAGATGAATGTCTGTGAGATGCTCAGGCCTCTGGAGTGAAGGGAAGCCTTTGGTGCTCTGCAACTGGGGAAGAGAAATCCTGAGCAGATCCAGGAGCAGCAGATCTCGATGGAGACTTAGAGACCATTTAGTCTGACAGCTTGGTGAGGGCCAGTGACAACCCAACTCCAAAGACAGGTTAAAAGGCAGAACCCAGATCTCCTGACACCCAACTCAGTGACTTTTCCACAGACACCATTCTGCCACCTTGTCCCCATCTCTCTCTCTGTCTCTGTGTCTGTCTGGCCGGCTGGCCATCTGTCTGTCTCTCCCTCTCTCTCTGTGTCTGTCTCTGTCTCTCTCCTCCTCTCCTTTCTGTCTCTCTGTCTCTTACTTTCACACAACACACACACACAGGGGCATAAGAATATGTGCTGAAATTCCATTTGATGAGATGAATTTATTCACAAAATTAAAAGTGACTCAAGCTCAATTTTGTTTTGATAATTCTTGGGCAGCCCTAGTCTCTCGCTGGAGACTCCCTGGGGTGTGGCAGGATCCAGGCTGGGAGTCATTTATTCTCCCCAGGCCATTGCCTCTTCGCAGTCCGCTCCTCTACCCCCATCTGCACTCCTGTGGGCACTGCCTGCCTGGCCACCACCCAGGATGATCGGATACTAACTGCTGGGGGAGTGGGAGGAGGGGCTGAGGCCGGCTTCCAGCAATTGTTTGGGAAGCCAGGCTCTGTCCGCATTGTAGAGGTTCATTCCAAAGCCCTCGGAACACTCCTGGCATTGGGTCCTGCTGATGTCAGCTTTGGGTGGGTTTTTCCCTCCCTCCTTTCTGGTACAGCTGAAGTCCCCAAAGCTTCTCCCCAAACAATGGAGCAGAATGTTAATTTGTTTCTTCAGAATGGTGGGCTTCCCACATCCCCCCTCCCCATCCCTCCAAGGTTTAGTAGCATTAAAATGCTCAGCTGTCCTCTTTCCAGAAGACCGCCCACTTGGCTTTGGTGTCCTCCGTGTTTAATTGCAAAGTATTGATTGGGGGGAAATTCATTTTCAGCATTTGCCAGGTTCTGCAGCTCCAGGGCTGGCTGAACGCAGCAGGACGCCAGCAGCGATCCCAGTTGGGAAGGGGGGAGGGGCGAGGTGGAAACAGCCGCCGTTCCAGCGCCTGGGATCCAGCAGGCGCCCAATGGAGGTTGGTTGACTCCAACTGTGTCAACCTGAACATGACGGGGACTTGATCTGCACTGAGGAGCCCTTACAGTCATGAGAGGTCTGAGAAAAGCCTCACTCAAGACTCTCCCAGTTCTACTGCCTCATTGTGCAGATGGGGAGACTGAGGCTCAGAGAGGGGAAATTATTTGGAGGCAGAACCAGGACCAGCACTCAGGCCTCCTAAATTTCAGTTTGATCAAGAGATTGATACCCTTTTTTTCTTCCACCACTGCCCCTCACCAAGAACCTATACAGCCCAATGGCAAGTGATCCTTCCCTCCCTTTCTAATGGACCTCTGCCTCAGCATAATAATTTTACAATCTTTTTTACTTTTAGTGTTACTCTGGTTAAGGCCCCCAGTAAGGGGACTACAATTATTTGTAAATAATTTAAATTATTATGTAAAAATTTCTTTCCCCAGAAATGCAAAAGAATCCAGTTTTAATAGAGAATTAAGACCATCTTCTCACCTGCCACCCCTTCTTGAGTGGGCCAACCTTGAGCAGCCCAAGGTACAGCATCCTACCAGAATGGATCTCTGAGGAGGTCACAATTCTTCATTTGGACCAATGAGCATTAGTGGCACTTGGAGCAAATCATTTAACTGCTCTGGGCCTCAGTTTCCACGTGTGTAAATGAGGGCTGGTGCTGATGATCTCCCAGGTTCCTTCTAGCTCTGAATGCTAGAAACCAATCTCCCTGGTTGGAACTACTGGATAGTGAAGGGGGACAGGGAGCGTAATGACATCAGCAAGCATTTAGTAATCACCTACTGTGTATCAGGCTCTGTTATATGTTGAGAATGCAAAGACAAAAGCAAAGCAGTCCCTTGCCTCAAGGAGATTCCATTCTATTGGAGAGACAGGTCTACAATATAAGATAATGGAAAGTGAATACAAGGAAATTCAGCAGTGATAACCCACGTGTATATCATCCTTTAAGGGTTTACAATACAGTTGATATACCTGGTTCTCCCCACAATCCTCTCAGGAAAGTATGATTATTATCTCCATTTTTACAGTTAGGGAAACTGAGGCTCAGAGAAATTAGATGTTTAGGGTCATACAGGTGGGAAGTGTTTGGGGTAAGATTCAAACCCTGGTCTTCTTCACTTCAAGTCCAAGACCCTGTCAATCTATAAGAATTAGACCAAAGGAAGTAGAAAGTATAATTGGAGCAAAGAAAGAACCTAGAAAAGTTTTCAGGAATAATGTGCATATTCCAGCACACTTTCAGCTGACCTATTGGGGAAGGCTTCATAGAGGAGGCAGCACTGGTGCTGAGTCATGATGGCAGAGAAAGGTTGCAACAGGTGGGATTGTCTTCTGGACCCTCCTCCTCTCACCCGTCATGTCTCCACTATGTTATTTGGAAAAACTAATGACCTTCTTAATTGATACCCCCATTCCTATAATGTCAGAGAGGATACTGCAATCAAAATCACCTGCTAGAGACCCCACCCCTCTCTAATTTTCTTCCATTTCAACCGCTGAGTCTGTTGTGTTGTATACAGCCTTCCCTGAGCTATGAGGAGTGACAAGATCCTGTAATAACTGGGGAGTCAGGTCAGGAGGCTGGTCTCTCCCTGGATTAGCCTCAATCTCCTTCATCCTTCTGCCCTAGACTCAGATCAAGGCACAGATGCCCCCAGATCCTGGCCTCCCTGGAGATCAGATGGAGCCTTAGTTCTTCTCTCCTTGGCTAAGTCACAAGCCCTCCCTAGGGGCAGAGAAATCATTCTGGATAAAATCCAGGAGCATTCAGCATCACTGGCTGGTCGGCATCTTCTGGGGAAACCTCTAAGTCCCTAAAAGCAGCTGCTGGGGAAAGGACAGAGACAGACAGGAAAATAACAGGTGAAACCTTGCAATGACTAAGGGGGAAGATTCAAAACCTATCTCAACTTTGTTTTATTTCACACCCAACTCACCACAATAGTGTGTGCACACATATATGCATGCAAACACATGTATACACACACTAGAGAACACAAATTGCAGTTTTTGCAATGCACATAAACACACTCATGCATACACATGTGATGCCTAGCTGCATGCACTGAATATCCCTTTACATGCATGCATGCACACATATGACCATGCATACACATACACATAGAACACACACATTCATTCAAACACAAATGTGTGTCACACTTGCACACTCACACATATGCATCCATGTGCACACCAGTCCATGTGCATATTCAGGCACTGCACCATGCCTGCATGTAGATACCTGCATGAGTGTACACATGTGTACAGCAGCCTGCCTATTCATGCACATATATTCACACATGCATACACAAGAGCCACACATAAATAAGGGGTAGATGGGAAAGCTGCCGGTTTCTGTTTCCATGGAAGCAGCAGCACGTCCCTGGTGGCACAGTGAGGCAGGCAGACTGTGGCAGGAAAGTCATAGCATCTCAGCGGGTTCCCTCCACCTCCCAGCCCAGCACAATCTACTTCAGGAATGTGGGAGGCAGAATTTTGCTCCCCCAGCCAAGCCAAGCCCTGTCAGTCTCCCAGGAACACAACGTTCCACTTTTTTGGAGCGGGCACACATCTGAGCATAAGCAGCTCTTGGAAGGTCTCTAACATCCTCCCACTCTAGCGTCTGGGCTGGGCTGAGCTTCTCACCACATTTCACAAAGGGCAGCTTAGAGCAGATGGTGGCACCAAGATGGAGGCCACAAGAGCATTGGGTCTGGGCATATCACTAATTCTTCCTCAGTTAATGCCCAACTGCCCCATTCCCCATGTTCATAAGTACACTGGAAGGTTTCGGCTTCTCCCCACTATACAATCACCCTCGATGGACAGCTGGTATCACTGAGGGTGGAGAGATCTCAAAATTGTGAGGCCCCATCCTATGGTGAGAGGCCACAGGCAAATGGAGCACTGCCCTTTAGGCATCGGATCCCAGATTCTCACCATCATCTGAAGGTGTCATATACAAAGATGCCAGTTTTCTTCTGCATGCAATTATAGGATTCCAGATCTATGGGAAGGGCTTAGAGAACTCATTGAATCCAGTCCTCTCATTTTACAGATGAGGAAACTGAGGCTTGGGGGGGTGGTACAAAGGTAGTAAGATTCAGAAATGGAGGGGGCATTACCAAACTTCAAACCATTCTATAAAGTGGTAATTGTCAGAATTATTTCATATCAACCAATTAAACAACAAACATTTATTAAATACCTACTATATGACAGGCACAGATATAAAAATAAATTCCATGAAGCAATCTCTATTCCCAAGGGATTTATTTTCTAATGTGGGAGACAAGAGCATATGGGGGTATCTACAGCATAGAACAGTAGATTAGGAAGACAGATTAGAAAAGTAAGTCCCAGAGTCAATCAAAGACAGTGCCCAGTGTTCGAGAAACACAGGAACACAAATTATTGGGAGAAGACTTCCTAACTGACAAGAATTGGGAAGACTGCAAAGACATTTGACTTTCCAATTAGGAAAGTAGGTTGATACCAGCATCTTACACCATATAACAAAATATACTTCGAATGGATACAGTGCTTAAATATGAGCCTTTAAACATTAAAATAGAGGAGAATGGAAGAATTTCCTTTCCATTTTCAGGTCTCCTATTAAAGGAAGAATTTTAAACAAGGAATAGAGGTGATTATAAAAATTAAACAGGAAATTTTATTGCATAAAGTTAAGAAAGTTTTGCATGGAATGTCAGTTCCCCTAGAATAAGAAGAGAAACTGTCATTTGGGGAAAATCTTTCACTAAGTCTCTCTGAAATGGTTTATATCCAAGATAAAGAGGGAATTGATGCAAATATATGATAGCAAAAACAGTTGTTAGTTAATGCTCAGGAAAAGTTTATGAACAAAGTTCAGAAGTAGAAACACAAATGATCAACAATCCTATAAAAATGCTCTGAACCATTAATAACAATAATAGAAATGGTAATTAAGGTGACCCCAAGGTTTCACCTCACAATCACCAAATTGACAAAGATGATTAAAGATAGGAGTACTCAGCAGGAGAGAGTCTCCTGGAAGATCAAAATACACTCTTGGTAAAGCTGTGAATTGGTCTTTTTCTGGGAAACAATTTAGAATAACCCTGGAAAAGTGACTCAGTTATTAATATCATTTAATGTGGTGACCCTACAGGTGAACATAAATATCAGGGATGTCAAAAGCAGAAAGAATGTCCAAAATATTTATAGCAGCTCTTTTTGTAAAAACACGGCAACAAAAATATTGATTAGTGGGTGGGTGAATACATCATAGTCCATGAATGCAGCAGAATGGCATTGTACCATTAAGAAAGAACAAATATGAAGGACTCAGGAAAAAAAACATAAGCAAACTTGAATGAGCTAATGTAGAGCCAATTAAGCAGGACCAGAAGAACAATAATCACAACTGTCATAATAATAGTTCAAGTGAAAACAATACTAGAGAGCACCTGAACTCAGATCACTAGAAATGAGGAAACACTATTTCCTCCTCTCAGTGGAGAGGTGGGGGGTCTATAGGAACTGAATACTATATACACTAGCTTTTCTATCTTACCTTATCAGTTTTTCTTAACTGCTTTTCTTTGTAACCAGTGAGAAATGAAGGTGACATAAAGAACAAAAGATACCATTAAAATTTTAAAAACTAAAAAAAACCTTTACTGCACTATACAAATTCAAAGATCATGGATTTAAGGTATGTGTGGGTGTGTGGGGGGGGGGGACCTGAGAGATCATTGAGTCCAACTATTACCACTCCTTCATTTTACAGAAGAGGAAAGTGAAGCAGACTGAAGTTCAGTGACTTGGTCAAGGTTGCACAGCTCATATATGTCTGAGGCAGGATTTGAATTCAGGTTTTTCTAACTCCAAACTATCAAAACTGGACCTGAATAATTGAAACAGGACATCATTTTATGTCCCCAGCCAATGGAAAAACATCTTCACTCTGTAGCCAGAAGTAGTCTTTTTGTCCCCTTGCTACTATCTCTGTAACCTCTGCCACATCACTTTCTCAACCTGGGCCTACATATCCTGAACTGCAAAAGGAGGGGCCTGGACTCCATGACCTTTAAAGCCCCTGCAATTCTATGTTTGAACGTGAAAGAAACTCACCATCAGTCCCAGATGTTTCTTGAACCAAGCAGTGTTTTGTTGTGAATCAGATTTACCAAGCTTTCTTTTCAGGCTATGCCAAGGCTGCTGCTGCTGCTGCTACTGCTGCTGCTGCTGCTTCAGGGACAGCCACAATACCTTACCACCAAGAAATGCTATGATTTCCTTTCCCTGCTGGATGCAGGCCAGGGCTTGGCTGCACTGTCAATCTGTGGTGCATAAACCATACTCTATGGCCACATCTGGGCCCAGGAGAAAGCACCACTGTCAGCCTCAGCAGCTGCTTCAAGGCATCAGACTAGCATTGGAAAGAACATCCTGAGCTCACTGGTCCATCTTCCTGAATCCAGCCTGGACAGTGGCTAACCATCTGAGACAGATGGACAGACACAATGACATAGAGAGAGAGAAATAGACATAGAAACAGAGAGACAGAGACACAGAGATAGAGAAACAGACCCCTCCAGATAGAAAGAGATGAAGAAACAGAAATAGATACAAAGAGAGATGCAGAAACACAGACAGAAATTCTCTTAGAGACAGAGACACAGACACGGTTAGACAGAAAGAGACAAAAAGAAAGATACAAAGAAACAGAAATAGATACAAAGAGAGATGCAGAAACAGAGATAGAGACAAAGAGATAGAAATATACAGAGATAAAAAGAGACAGAGAAACAGAGAGATACAAAAAGAAAGGATTTTTTACTTGGGTCTCTGAATGAGATAACGTATTTACCAGACCATGTTTGCATTAGCAATCTCCAAACTGTCCCCTCTTTCTTTTTTCTGTTTCTGTCTCATCGTCTCTTTCTCTCTCTTTTTGTGGTCTTTCTAGAGCTATACCCAAATTAACTACAAAGGACCTATAGATACTACCTGTATCCAGAGAAAGAACTGATAAGTGCATAAAATTGTGTGGGTGTGGGTGTGTACACATATTTGTGTCTAATGGCAGCCATCTCTGCGGTGGGAGGAGGGGAGAAAGAAAAGAAAGTTACATGATTATTATATGTTTAAAAGGAAAAACATGTTGTACATAATAGATTTGCAATTGTGTATGCAATCATTTTCCCCCTATTCTACAATGTTATGGAAATGCTGTTTTATTTCTTAAGCTGTGAATAAAATACATTTTTAGAAGAAATTCAATATGCAAAAATCTGCAAATAAAAAAACCCAGAGTACCAAAGGCAAACTAGTACATATAAGGGAAAGTATGATGGACTCAGACAAAAGACTTGGGTTCGAGTCCACTTGTCACTAACTAGTTTTATGACCTTGGACCAGTCAATCACTTCCATCTCTGGGGCTTCCTTCAGGGGTTGGGCTAGTGATCTTACTCATTTGCTATATAATTATTAAGAGCTTCTATCTGCAAAGAACTGGGGTTGGGGTGGTGGGAGAGAAGACAGAAAGACACAAGAAAAACACAGTCCCTGACTTCCAGGAGCATCTATTCTTTATAAAGTTCTATTATTGAATATCTCCATTTAGAATCCTGCAAACCCTCAAACTTAAAGAAATTTGGCTCCATTATGCACCCCCAGGAGTACATACACATCCCTCTAGCTGGGGCAGTAAGCTCCATCATTGAAAACTGTTTATTCATAATTCAGTTTATAAAAATTGCATCTCTTCTCATTCCACTTTAAAATGTAAATTCCTCAAGGAAGAATTTTTTGCAGCCCAGTTCTCTATAGGCATTAGAGTAATTCATATTTCTTTGGTATTTTAAGGTATATAAAGTGTTGTTTTCACAATGACCCTGTGAGATACATGGAGCAAATATTATTATCCCTACCTTACAAAATAGGAAACTGAGGCTCCAGAATGGACTAAGGTCACACAGTAAGTGGCAGAGAAGGAATCACACTGGATCCTAGAACTGATCATTGGGAGGGACCTCAGCATCATATATTACAACCCATTCAGGAAAGGAATCCCTACTATACAGTACATAAGATCATTCACACTCTGCTTAAAGGCCTCCAAGATGGGGGAGTCCACCACATCCTAGAGCAACCCATTTCACTTTGGGATGGAAGTTCTTCCTGCCATTAAAACTGTTGTTGCCTTCTTGTACCTTCTACTGACAAATTCTGCTTCTGACATCTGAGTCCAAACAGAACATGTTGAATATTTTTCCAATAATTGAACCCAGCTATTATGGGGCTTGTAAGTCTTCTCTTCTCTAGTCTAAATTCCTCCAGTTCCCTGAGCTGATGCCTAACCAGCTAATTTCTCTAAATCTAAAATCACTTAATTTCTCTGAAGTCTTGTTACCAAGTCTGAACTTTCTGGTGTGGGGCCAACAATCCTGATGCCTTTTGGGAGTGGAGATAAAGTGTGTTCCCTTAAGGGGAAGACAAACTTCCTTCACTTAGGTTAATCATAGACTCAGTAACACCCATTCTATGTGGTTCTCATTCATGTCTTTCCTTCAATCTGCCTCAAGGTATCCACTCAATGCATTGAAGCCCCCTCCCCCCATTTTGGTCTCTTGACATTGCTTAGAACCCTATAGAGCATTGAGATCTCATCTCATCATCATCCAAGCCCCAGAGATGGGAAGTGATTGACTGGTCCAAGGTCTTAAAACTAGTTAGTGACAAGTGGGACTCAAACCCAAGTCTTTTGCCTCTGAGTCCATCATACTTTCCCTTATATATACTACTCTGCCTGTATACTCTACCCTACCCTAAAGACCACCTTCCCAAAGTCCCAATTTATTTACCAGACAGATAGGAGATCTCTTTGTTCCTTATTCACTATGATGCAATACCACCAGGTCAGATCTCACCAGACTGTCTCCCTCTCTACTCCCCAACATCCTCTATGTTTTGATCGCCCAATTTAACTGCAAACTCTTTAAGAGCAGGGCCTTTTTTCTTCTTCTCTGCATTCCCAGTCCTTATTATGTAGAGATAGTATTACCTTTCCATAGAGATCTCCTTGGTCAGGAAACTCCTTCTCCTAATGCAGGTCAGCACCTTCTCTGCCATTCAGAATGTCAGAGAATTACTAGGGCACTAAGAGCTGAAGAGGCCCTGGGCTCACACAGACAGAATGTGTCAGAAGGAGGACTTGAATCCAGATCTCCCTAGCTCTGAGGCCAGTTCTTTAGACACTACACCATGATGCCTCACATGACGCAGTGCTCGACAAATGCATTTCTGTTTCATTCCAATTGTTTTGCTCTTTTTATGATGTCACTAGCCCATTTTTATCCCAGTCATTTGTTTCTCTGGTGATATAATTACCACCACTTCTCTTGCATAGTACCTTGTTGGTAATATGGTGAAGCCTTCTCATGACCACCATGCACCTTTCCTTAACCCTTTACATGAGCCTCATCTTTAATTCTTGGCATTAGTATTATTCCATGACTCACAACTACTATATAATGAATATCTAGAGGTTTTGGAAGAGATGGTCAACTCCCTCATTTTACAGATGGGGAAATTGAGCCCTAGAGATGTTAAGGGACTTACCCAAGATCATAAGGGCACTGAGTGACAGGCTATTTTGCATTTACTTATAGGTGTATGTGTTATTTTTTTCTATAGAATGCAAGCTTCTTGAGAGCAGGGATCATTTTCCCTTATTTTCTGTATTCATATCTCTATAGCTATCTCATTGTATGCATTTAACAAATGTTATTGAATGAGTGAGTGAGTGAGTGAAAGGCACTGTGCTAGGCACTGGGGACACAAAGACAAAACAAAACAGTCTCTGTCTTCAAGCAGCTTACATTCCACAACGGGTGGTGGTAGCAGATGTTGCATGTAAAATGAGGAATATGCTGGACAGAGTGAATCCAATTCCATTTTGGGATTCTGTAAGTCAGTCTCTTGACTCTCTGCCCTTATCCTTCAACACTGACTGAGAGAACTCATACATTAGACAAAGACTCTCAAAGTCTGCTTCTCTATCCTCACCTCTCCAGTTCCAGAGGGATCAAATTTGGTTAAAAGGAATACTATTGCCACCAAAAATATTTGTCAAACAAAGACTTTTATGCTTCATTTATTCATTCAATCACTCCTTCATTCATTCATTTACTCAATGAGTATTTATTGTTTTCTATTACCAGGTTTGGAGAAGAAAATAACAAATCATTCTAGTATCTTTGCCAAGAAAACCCATACGGGATCTCAAAGAGTCAGACATGACTGAAAATGATTCAACAACAACCAAACAATGTTCCAGACATTGCATTAGATATTCAAGATACAGAGACAGTATCTGCCCTCAGAGAGTGTACATTCTCCTAGAGGACATAACATATGCATGGTTAATTAATTAGTAATATTGGAAGGGGGAAAAGGTGTCAACAGTAGAGGAGCTAACCCCTCCAGGTGGCTTACCTAGTTTCAAGGTGTATTTTATAGAATATTATTTGTGCTTGTCCGTGGAATGTGCAGAATGTCAAAGCTGCAGTTGGAAGGGACCTCTTGGTAACCTCTTATTCACCACTGGTAACATCTTTGGAGCTGTTCTTTCTTGGTCCTTTAACGCTAATCTCAAACAGTGATAATAAAACAACTAGCATTTATCTAGCACTTTAAAGTTTACAAAGTACTTCATGTATGTAATCCCATTTGATCCTCACAAAAACCCTGAGACAGATGCTATTATTATGCTTGCTTGATAGATGAGGAAACAAGCTAAAAAGAGTGGCTTACCCAGGGGTCAGTCACAAGACTAGTTAATGTCTAATATAGGATTTGAACTCAGATTTTTTTTATTCCAGGGGTAGCTGGGTGACTCAATGGATAGAAAACTGAACCTGGGGTCAGGAACACTTGACTTCAAATCTGCCTCAGATACTTACTGCATGACCCTAGACAAGTCACTTAACCCTGTTTGCCTCAGTTTCTTTATCTGTAAAAATGAGCTGGAGAAAATCCCAAATGGTGTCACCAAGAGTCAGAACATGGCTGAAAAATGACTGGACAACTTTATTTATTCCAACTTCAACTCATTATGCACTGTTCCACCTAGATATCATGACATCTTTTTTTTTTTTCTAATTCCTCATGGTAGAGGTGACACCAAGTACTCAAAAGCTATGACCTGAACTGGCAGATCCTTCTAAACTAGGAAGAAGTTCTGGGTTAAGTTAAACTGGGGACAGAATCTGCATGGCTGTTGAGTACACCTTTCTCCTAAGGCATCATAGAAATGTTACAGTTACATATGCTTATTCATGCGAAATTGAATACATACCTAAAACAAGCAGTACAAAATAGAGATTCATGGTTTCATATACATTCCTCTTCTGTTCTTTGTATGCCGAAAAGTTTGTTATTTAAGTTCATAATAAACATAAAAGCAAAGTTCTGATTATAAAAAAAAGAAATGTTACAGTTAGCATCAATGAAAGAAATAGTTGTACCAGCAAAATTGCAGATCATCCAAGTGCTAATGTGATCCAAGCTTTTCAGTCCTGCCTTGAAGACCCTCAAAAATCCCAGCTCCAACCTACCTGCCTTCCCAGCCCTTTCCCACATTTCTTCTCTATGACCAAACCAACCCAGGCTACTAGCAGCACCTCAGACTGACCAAGTTATCTCTGTCCCTGTGAATTTGTTCAAGCTGTCTCTACCATCTACAATGTATTCTCTCTTAAAATCCATGCTATAGGGGCAGCTAGGTGGTGCAGTGAATAGAGCACCAGCCCTGGATTGAGGAGGACCTGAGTTCGAATCTGGCCTCAGACACAACACAAAAACTAGCCATGTGACCTTGTGCAAGTCACTTAACCCCAATTACCCTCCAAAAAGCAAAAAAAAAAAATCCATGCTATCCTTCAAGGCTCAGCTTAGGAGCTGCTTTTCAGTGTAGCATTCTCCTCCAGGGTCATGCTTCCAAGTACCACTGGAAGAGTAGGTTCCCAAAGGAGTGGCTGCTTCCACTCTTAATATTCCATGTAATAATTCTTTAGGTAGCTCATGAGCCCCTACCAGTGTGCTTCTTATTAACAATCAACCAAAAAATTCAGTTCTCAGAAAAGTCATTTACCTGAATGACAAAACAAGAATTGTAAATAAAAAAAAAAAAAACATTTCTCTCCCAAACCTGGAAAATACTTTCCCACAATGACACAGAGTCTGATGGTTGGTGGGATTAGAGAGTGGGTAAAATGTTAGTGAACCAAAGCAGCTCACAACCATGGAACTAATGTCCTTTTTCCTGAGGGTCCTCACAAAACCCTCTGCAAAGCATGGCATTGGGGATAGGCATGTTGCTGTGCTGTTCAGCAGGCATGGCTTCTCACACATAAAGGTATCTCACTTGGACAGACCCATATGAAGCTGGGCTGGTTCAAGCAGCTCATGAGAACTGGAGACTCCTTGGGATATGTGGTTGATGGACTAGGCCATGAAGATCACTCAGCTACTTCATAAAGTGAGACATTTTTGCTGGATGAGTTGTTCCTCTGGATTTGCTGGGTTTCCACTTTGACAGACAGCTGCAGTCTTCATTACTTCTAGCTCCTGTCTTGGCTGGGTTGTCCTGGGCTCTTTTTTTAGCTAGGGGGTTACAATTCTGCTTTTCAGATGTAGGTCTCTTTCACTATTAGTACAAGAGACAGTGACCTTAGGCTAGGGGAGGCAGAAACCTCTCCTCTGTGATTCCCTAAGAATTGGTTGGTTGTCTCCAGGAAGTAAGTACAAAAGACCTCTCCCATTTGACATTCTTTTCTGGGTGAGACTAGGTAGTATATCTCACAGAGCCCTGGTCCTGGAGTCATCAAACATGAGTTCAAATCAAGCCTTAAACAATTATTAGCTGGTGACCCTGAGCAAGTCACTTAACTTCTGTTTTCCCTAGTTTCCTCCACTGTAAAATTTATAATAGCACCACTGTCTTAGTTTTATTGTGAGGATAAAATGAAATAATATTTGTAAAACACTTTACACGCCTTTAAGTACTATATAAAGGCTAGTTATTATTACTATTACTATTAGTATTGTCACAGTCAGTGAGATACTCTGTCTTTACTTACAATGGTCAGTAAAATTATGCTTCCCAGACCTAGGTTGGGGTTCATACAGAGGAGGAGCTGGGTTCAAAGATATTGAAGCCATATTATTGGCCTCCTCATATATGATGGAGCAACCTTTCTCAAAAGATGCTTTTTAGGGTGTGAAATGTTTTCTTTGCATCTGAAAGTCTTTCCCTTCACATTTTGATATCCTTGCCCCTTACAACATTCAACTTTTTTGAAGTCTAAGTGGGGTCCACATTTCCTTCTATTTGACACTTTAATCTCTCCACAACTTGGCTTCATCTTCCCTGGTTCAGTTTTCTTACACATTATTTCCTTCATTGTACTCTGTTATCTACTCATTGTTTTGAGACAGAGAGAGAGACAGACAGACAGACAGCTACACAGACACAGACAGTGAGAGAGACAGAGACAAAGAGACAGACATAGCAAGAGACAGAGAAAGAGTGAATACACATTATCTCTCTCATTAAAAGGCAATGTTCTTGAGGGCAGAGACTGTTTTACTTTTCTCTTTGCATTTCCTGTTCCTAGTCTAGAACCTGGTGCATATTCAATGCTTAATAATGTCTGTCGCTTGAATGATTTTTCTATTTAGCATCTTTTGATCCTCCCAACTAAAAAGGATCTCCTAAAATATGTGTATTATACTTTAACCAAATCTCTCCTTTTTCTCCATCACTCTTTATCTTGTAGTATACTGACATGTGTATTGCTATATCCTGTTTCTCCCAGTGGAATGTAATATTGAAGATGGTGCCATTTTCATTTTCCCCTTGGTATGTCCTGTGCCATACATACATATTAGGTACCCAATAAATGTTTGTTGAGTTTGAGGTATGGCAGAATGGATTGGAAGGTTAGGTTAGAATGATGGGCTGCAATGAAATTTAATAGGAATAAATGTAAACTTTTATGGTGAGGTTTAAAAAATCAACTGTATAAGCACAGGTTTAGGGAAATGTGGTTAAACAATACTTGACATGAAAAAGACATGGGAGTTTCAGTGTATTGAAGCTCAGTAGGGGTTGTCTCAAGTATCAGAAATAAGTGTGAATACTTTTTCCATTGATTCAGATGATAACTCGTAGCTTCCTATCCAGGGAAAGTCTTGTCCATGACCACCCATAGAGGACCTGCCCAATGCCCAATGGATGGAGACCACCTTCTCAGTCTTCTTCCAGCTCGTGGGGGTCAATGCATCACTGTTTGTCCATCCCATTCATTCTTTGCCATGTGACTGTCCTACCTCCTTTTCCAACCACGCATTTCCTGAAAGATTTCCCTTATACAGCTCCTCATGTGCAGGTTATCATTAGAAGTGGCTGCATCATCCTATTAGCGCCCACCACATGTCTCTCCACTGCCCTTGGGGTCACCCTTAACTTTGATGCTTCAGAGACTTTGATGTGCTTAGATTCCCAACCAAACAGCATCCCCGATATCCAATGCTATCTCAGGCTGCATGAATAAAAGCAGAGTGTGGAGAACAATGATCTATCTGGCTCAGATCCCACCTGGAGCTCAGTGTTCAGTTCTGGGCAACATATTTTAAGAGGAGCATTGACAAGCTAGGGCAGGTCCAAAGGGAAGTGGCCTCATTGTTTGGACACAACTGGAAGCCACTCCAAGTGAAGCTCAGCTGAACGAACCAGGGAAGAGATGTGAGGAGGGTGGGGTGTGATACCACCTTCAAGTAGCTTCATGGAAATGAATTAGATTAGCTTTTCTGAATCTCAGGAGGAAGAACTAGGAGAATTTCAGGGCACCCTATAATAAAGACTTTTGCACAATAAAAACTGTTCAGCAAAGGAAAGCTCAGGAGGAAGAGAGCTTCCTGTCCCTGGAGGTCTTCAAGCAGTGACTCAATGACCCCTAATTGAGTATATTTTAAAAGGTATTATCAGTCAGGTAGGAGGTAGACTGCATGGTCCTTAGAACTCAGATTCTGAGATTCTAGGATACTGAGTCATCCAAATGTCTCTCAGCAGCATCTTCCATCTGCATCAGTCATCCTCAGCCGGTGCCCCATTCCAACCCTTAGTCAGTCAAAGCTACGGGCCACCATCTGCTCTCTTGTGGTCGTGTTATACCTTGCTATACTTCTTGGGGTAAAAGGGAAGGGAACAAGGATGGATTGTGGCTTACTGTGTGCCAGGCACTGTGCTAAGCTCTTTAGAAATATTATCTCCTTTGATCTTCACAGCAACCCTTGGAGGTTAGGATCAGGATCACAGCCAGTAAGTGTCTGAGGGTAGATTTGAACTCAGGTCTTCCTGACTCCCAGCCCAGTGTGCTATCCACGTGCTACCAAACAGCATCTAGGCTCCTTTACTTCCTCCACTGAAAATTCCTTCTCTGGTTCCCTGTTTCTTCAGATTCAAGATCTCTGGTTTCAAGCTGATGACAATCACAGGAGGTTTTCAGGTGAAAGCTCTCTTCAGTTAGGAGGGAATCTAATTAACTAATTCATGTTAGTCTACTGAAGAGAGTGATTTCCCTGCTTTTTTCTCCTTAGTGCCTTCTAGAGACAGTGCCCTCAATTTTGCCAGACACAAGAAAAATGCTCTAATGGTGATAATACAGACCAGGTAGAAGGAAGTGAGAGAGAGAGAACTGTTGATTAAAGAATGGGGTGTGTCTGGAATCATCACATCACAGAATCATAGAATTTCAAAGGGACCTCAGTTTATCCAGTCCACAGAATACACTTAACTGGTAGCTAGCTATCCAAGCCGTTGATAGGGAGTCTACTTGAAGGCCTCATGAGGCTGCCCAATCCACCTCGGACAGCTCTAAATTGCTAAGAAGTTTTTGCTGATGTCAGACCTAGTGGCCTCTTTGCAACTTGTATCCATTTTTCCTAGTTTGGCCATTGGAGGCCAAGCCAACTGACACTGGTAGTTCGGGCTACTTGAAAGGTACTGGATCTGCAGCAACCAAGCTAAGACTGGAATCCTGCCTCTTCTACTGAATCCCAGCGGGAGGAAGTCCCTCTTGCACTTGGCCTCAGTGTCCTCCTCTGCAATAGCGACCATTGAGTCGCTATGAAGGCCCATGAAGGACCTTGCAGCCCTGAAGCTCTCTTTCTTTCTTTCTCACTTGATCCTCTGAAAGGAGGAAGTGTCTGGATGCAGGAGAAGCAGCTGTTTGGGCAATAGAGCCTTTTCTTTGTTCTGAATGCTATTTAAACATTGGCAGGGGGCCTCATTAAAGATGAATCGTTGAATTAGCAAGTAGTGGTGTCGCTAGAAGAGAGAGCATGTGCTCCCGTGGTGAAAACAGATTTGCACAAAGGAAAAAGAGGTTGGGAAGTGGGGATGCGGGGGCTGATGGGGTGGGGACAGAGGGGAGAAAATATCCCAGCAGGTCCCCGGATGCGATGCGTTTTCGAGCCAGCAACGTCTCATCCCTATGGGTCAGCGCCACCTGGAACAGCCTGGCTTCCAGAGGTTTCAGATGTTATGTGTTGCCTCCTGGTTGTGGGTGAAATGTGGCCAAGGAGACCTCTCACCACCCTACCCCTCCAGAGTAATTTTGGTTATTAATTATCATTAGTCGGGCAATCTTCAGGCTTGGCAGGCAACAACCTGCTTGAACTATAGAACAAATGTGCCAAAGGACAGCTCCTTCTTAGACATAGCAAGAAATAGGCCAGGCCAACTCCCTGCACTCTCAATGGACACCACCACCAACCACCAGCATCGCTGCCCCCAGCACCACTCAGGAGTCAGGAGAGTCCAACCGTTTCATTTCTCTGAATCCAGACACAGCTTCCAAGCTGTTTTCTCACACCTGTTACTGTTTTATTATTATAATGAATGGATTTTAAAAGGGGACTGGGCAGAAGTCAGGAAAGCTGGGTTCTCATTCTGGCTTTGCCTCCAACTATGCCGCCTTCAATAAGTGCTCTGGTACTCAGTTTTCTCATCTGTTAAAAGAAGGAGAAGATTACATTATTACTCTAATATATGATGTTCTTAGGTCTCTCCCAAAGACCTTTGACATTCTGCCAAATGTCATTATTTAGTTGTGTTCTTCATGACCCTATTTGGGGTTTTCTTGGCAAAGATAATGGAGTGGTTTCCCATTTCCTTCTCCAGATGAGGAAACTGAGACAGACAAGGGTTAAGTGACTTGCCCAGGGTCACACAGCTGGCAAATGTCTGAGGCCAGATTTTAACTTGGGAAGATGAGTCTTACTGACTCCAGGCCCACCGTGCCAAACTAGCTGCCCTTGATGGTATAGATAAGTGAGGATAAACACAAAGTCATTTCGTTTGGAGGGGGAGGACCACTTCTTGCCCTGGGGGTGCTGACTGTTAAGTATAGGTCTTATGATAGAGCAAAATTCCAGAGGTGGAGAAGTTATGAGTGCCTGGGGAGAAGAATGAGAGGGACAGAAAGAACTGGGAATTTGCTTGGGAAACACCTTGAAAGCAGGGACAATATCTCGCTCCTTTTTCGTCCCCCACAGTATCGAGTGTGGCATCTTCCCTCATTGTCAGCACTGAGGAAATGCTGGTGAAACTAGCCTGAAGTTCAAAATAGCAAAAGCCTACCTGGGGACTAAAGGGAAGGAATATGGAAGCAGGATCAGGGAGGATGAAGCAAGGAAATGGAAGCATATTAAAGGCAAGGACAATTTTGCCTTTGCCTTTATATTCCCAGTATCTAGAAAAATGTTGGCCCTTTTTCTTTGGTCTGAACCTGTGTGCTGCCATCCCCTCAAGCTCTTGTCCAATATCTCTTTTCCCTTTCGCAGTCAAACTCGCAAGGATTGTCCACTCTTATCACCTACACTTCTTCACCTTCTAATCACTTTTTATTCCCTTGCAATTGGACTTTGGACCATTCTACACTTCCCAATACTACTGACAACTGCTAAAGTGAGGGACCTTTTCTACTTTACCTCTCTCTCCCCAGCTTTTGACATCTTCAAACATCCCTTTCTCTTCCTAGATGCTCTCTCTTGGTTCACCTCTCATTCTGAAGACTCTCTGATTCAGTCTCCTTTGCAGAATTATCATCTATCTTCTCCATTCATTAAGCATGAGTAACACCAAGCATGTGAAGACTTCCCCTGGTGGAATGAGCAGATGAGAACAATTTGTTCCAATGCCATGATGGTGTTGTAGAGTGCTTAGAGCTTGTTCAAACATCAAAGACACCAAGGTCGTCCAGTGCATTCTTGGGCTGTCGTCCGTCTTGACTTTTGTCTTGCCAATGGACTTGAATGACTTTGAAAGAAAAAGTGAGGGGGCAGCTAGGTGGCACAGTGAATAGAGCACTGGTCCTGGAGTCAGGAGGACCCGAGTTCAAATCAGATCTCAGACACTTAACAGCTGTGTGACCTTGGGCAAGTCACTTAACCCCAATTGCCCTGCCTTCCCCCCTCCAAAAAGAAAAAGAAAAAAAGAAAGAAAGAGTGAGGCTGATAACTTGTGCAACTCTTCCTCACTTAAATCCAATTCATGAGGAAGTCAAGATATCACCAGTGATGCCATTCTTCCTCTTCCAAAATGAAGGGTGAACAACAAACAGCAAATGACAAACAAGCATAAGCATCGCCCATACTCTCTCTCTCTCTCCTCACCCAGTTCCCATGGGTTCAATTATCACACTACTGTTCCAAATCTATGTATCCAGCCACTACCAGTACCAGTGATATATCACCAGATCTCTGCTTCTACATCTCCATCTGGGTGTTCCATGGACATCAGACTCAAAAGAGAATTCATCATATTTCATCCCCCTTCCAAAAAAAATCCTCTTCCAGAACTCCCTATTTGTTTTTGGCACACCTTTCCTTCCTGTTACTTAGGTTAACAACCTCAAAATTTTGTGGATGGATGTGGATAAAAATCAGGGTCTACCCTGGATATGATAGTCCATGTGCTTCATTCTCCCTTCACCCCACCACCCATACCTAATTAGGTCCTAAGTCTTATTGATTCTACCCGCACAACATCTCCCAATTTTGTCTCCTTTTCTACACCCACACAGCAACACTTCTAATGCTGATCCTTATCACCTCCCACCTGGGCTACTGTAATAGCTTTCTAATTTCTCTCTCTCTCAATCTCTCCCCTTTTTAATCTATCCCCCACACAGCTACCAAGTTAATATTCCCAAAACATAGGTTTGACTATGTCACTCCCTTGCTCAAAAATATCAATTGTCTCATTGCTTTTAGGCTAAATACAAGCTTTTCAAGTCTACTCTATAAAACCCTCCACTATCCCGATACTCTGTCACTTAACTTTCTATCCTTATTTGATTATAGTTTCCTTTATTTACTCTATGTGCCAAACTGACATGCCAACTGTTCTACTTATAAGGAGAGAAGATCAGGTCGATTAAATTGAGAAATTCCAGAATCAACCTGATGGAATAATAGAGTATGGGCCATAGTTAGTCCTTGGTCAAACTGAAGAGTTCTCCTATCAGACTGGTGATTTCACAAGGTATGAGCCATTGTCTGCAGGCAACTGATGGGATCTAAGGAAATCCTGATTGTTAGTCCATTACGGCTGCAGCCATTCTTCTTGGGCTATGAAAATCAAGCTGGCCCTCTTTGGAGGTCTCTTGAGGATTCATGTCTTCATTCTTTCAATTATTCCTTCCAGAAGACAGCAAAGAGGTTAAGGTGAATCCTTCCCCAGATCAACACCAAAGCACACTAATAGTAATAGTAGAAGCACATGGCAGGAGGAAACATATGCTTTCATGAAGCCCAAGAGGGGAGTTCAAGGACACTGTTCCTGAGCTCTGATTTCCCAGGTAGAGGAGAAGGGAGTTTTAATTTCTAAAGAAGTCTGACCTTGGAATGCAGACTTCTAACAGAAAAGGGAAACTTTCCTGGTAGTTCCCTTGTTGAAAATTGCCCTAATGGTAATCCCAAATTAGAGTTCTTGAGTTTGAAAGGTCAGGCAGTGGACCTTCTAGGGAGATTTTCTGATGTAGCCTGTTGTTTTGAGAAAGAATAGAACAGTTCACCTGGATTCTGCCCTGAGTTCTGCTCAGAAAGCAAAACCAACAAGTTATGCAGTCAGATCAGTTCTAATGAGAAGGGGTTTGCAAACTCCAAAGCATGTACACCTTCCAGAAGATATTTAAGTCACAGGTTGGCACTACACTTCTTGGCGAGGCTGGATAGAAGTCTGTGGAAAAATAGAGACCTTCTGGAATGACAGAGGGTTGCATTGACAACAGCCTCAAGCTCAGTGCTCTTTTGTTCAAGTACTGATTTGAATACCATTTGCTTCTCTGTTTGTTCATAGGCTTCCGTGGTCTTCTATATGCTCTGTCAGAAATAAAGTTTATCCCATGCTCAATAACTTTATTGTACATTGCAGGAATTTGAGATGTGGCTGCCCACATGTGAGACTCCATAGACATGAGCTATATACCTCTAGGCTTTCCTGGATTAATCCAGGCAAAGGAATGAGTCAAAGAAAGAGAAATTGATCCTTTAGGTTTAGGGGCTATCCCCTCAGGATTGGACACAATCTGTATCTAATCCTTGACTGGCATATAAAATTCAGATGGTATTCATGACACAGGGTTATCTCTCATACCCATATAGCACCCCCTCTGGGCTGATGATCCCAAATCTCCTAAGTCTGGGTCCCAGAGGGTGGCTGATCACTGCTCCTTTCAGGGCTAAAGGTAACCTTGAAGGATTGACAAGCAACAGCTCATGAGCTCCCATCTGGTGTGCTCCTGACTATCAATTATATAGTTAACATCTCTTCAATATAAATTAACCAATTAGTATAATAGACTTTTAGAAAGAACTATTTACTGAGAAAGTATAGCCAGGAATGAAGTAGAACACCCTTCCCAAAAACCTAGGACACATTTTCTAGCTTTATCTACACTCCACGGGGGAATGGACTCAGTCTCTGAGAGCCCAAATAGCAAAGGTGTAATATAGCTTTTAGTTGGACACAAGTCCTTTCTCATCTCCATGGAGTTCTCGTGAAGTTCCCCTGGGTTGTACGGAACTCTCTTCTGGGTTCTGAGTGTCATGTGGAGTCCTGAGGTTGCCTTCCTGTGGTATAACAAATTTAACTGTATGCCCGTGTTGTCCCTGGGAAATTCTGCCATCACCAATGGAGTCCAAATCTTCTGATACTTCAAAGGACCCCAGAATTTCCACTGGTCAAGAAGGCAGGGGTAGAGAAGACAGAGAAAGACTATTTTCCAGTCTCAAATGATTCCCTCTCAGGGACTTACCTAGAAGTACACCGTGACCAAGCTGGCCTGCTATTAGAGTCCTGGATTCCAAACTATTTCATCCAAGCCCCACAGGACATGACATTCTCTTCAACCAACCATAAGGCATTCCCTATGTGGCATCATCTAATTTCAACTAGTTGCTCAAAGCATTTCACTCCTTTCAAGTGGATTAAGGACTTTTAAAAAATAGTTTCTGTGTCTTTATTGATTAACTGATTTAAGAGGGGTGTCTAGAAATAACGCACATATATTTTATACCAAGGTAGCTAGGTAGCAAAGAGGATAGTTTACTGGGCTTGGACAGAGAAAAACAAGTTCAAACTCTGCTTCAGACACTTAGCTGTGTGACCCTGGGCAAGTTACTTAAACAGCCTCAGTTTCCTCATCTGTAAAACACAGATAATAACATCTACTTCCCAGGACTGTTGTGATCCAGTGAAATTATATTGGCAAACCTTAAAGTCCTATATAAATTCTAGGTGTTTTGCACCCTTTACTGATTAATTGCATACTTCAGTCATTGTGTCATGGACCCCTTTGGCAGTCAGTTGAAACCTACAAATCCTTTCTCAGAAGAATATTCTTAGATGCATAAAATAAAATACATAAGGTTACAAAGGCAACCGATTATATTGAAACAAAGATGTCATTTTATGCCCACTGAGTCCCCAAATGACCCGAAGTCTCTTTTTGGATTCCTCATGGATCCCAGGTTAAGATACAAGATACTGTTAGTTACATAAACTGGGGTGGGGGTGATTCTATGGCTGGATTCCGTTGAGAAGCCTATGCCTTCTATGTTTGACTTGGGTAGGGTAGACTCCCACTCACATACCTAAAGAATACTTTCTCCTCATCCTGGCCTCTCAAAAACCCTGTCTTCCTTCAGGGGTAAGGTACCTCCTTCAGGAAGTCTTCCCTGATACCCCCAGTTAGTATTCTTCTGAAATAACATGGTGCTTAACTAAACTATCCTTCTAGTCCATCTTTCCTTCCTTTTCTTCCTCCCTCCCTCCCTCCTTCCCTTCCTTCCTTCCTTCCTTCCTTCCTTCCTTCCTTCCTTCCTTCCTTCCTCCCTTCCTTCCTTCCTTCTTTCCTTCCTTCCTTCCTCCCTTCCTTCCTTCCTTCTTTCCTTCCTTCCTTCCTTCCTTCCTTCCT
>NW_027185697.1:16625304-16636885 GCF_028583685.1 Petaurus breviceps papuanus | reverse complement strand
CTTTCTCTCTTTCTTTCTTTCTTCCTTCTTAAACTCAGTTCACTGTGAAGTTCATAGATTGAACCACAATAGGTTGCTTCTCTAGCTCTATTTAATGGCTGTATTTTGGGCCTCCTGGCTTAGAGTGAAGGTCAATGGTAACTATTTCTCTTTGGAACAGCAACCCTGAGGGTCTTCCCCTCCCAGCTTGATTTTTTTTACTAATTAAAGGGACCATCTCTTGACTCATTTCTTAAAGAGGCCTATTCACTGAGTAGGCATTACCTCACTCTAAATGAGTACCTGAAAAGTCCTGAGCCTATAAGGGCCAGGGTCTCCCATTGCATCCTGGGCCATCTCCAGTCATCCTGATGAATATCAGGCCACTGGACCCAGATGGCTCTGGAGGAGAAAGGGAGGCTGGTGACCTCACACAGCCCTCCCTCACTCAAATCCAAGTCAACTGAGAGTCATGGCATCATCTCCCCGATGCCAGGGTCCTCTTCGAGAATGCAGGACAAACACAGAACACAACAACTATCCTTCTAGTAGAATGCAAGCTCCCAGAAGACAGAACAATTTATTTTTTTACTGTTATTTCCTATGATTATAATATAGGGCCTCACATAAGAAAAATACTTAGCAGATGCTGTTATGTTGTTGAATCAAATCAAACTGAATAGAATTGCTATAAAAGGATAAGAAGGGTGAAAGGAAAGGAACAAGCATGTAGATTCTTTTGACTTGCAGGCACTGGGCTACATACTTTCCAAATATCTAATTCGATTCTCACAACTACCCTGGGGAGGTAGGTGCTATTATCATCCCCATTTGTAGTTGAGAAAATGAAGCTAAGGTGAAATTACTTATCCAAGGTCACACCGCAAATAAGTGCTGGAGGCCAGGCTCAGGTCTTACTGACTCCATGTTCCGAGCTCTATCTACTGAGCCACCTAGCTGCCCCCCAAAAGGGATGGCTCAATCATGTAGTGAGGATGAGCGATGGCCAATGGACAGGTTATGTGCTTGATCAATATTCCCATGTGAAATGTCAAAAGAACTAGAAAACCATATTCAGGGCACCCTCTAGGGGGCAGCTAGGTTCAAATTCTGAGTTCAAATCCAGCCTCACTAGCTGGTCACATGACCCTAGGTAAGTTACTTAACTTCTGTCTGCCTCAGTTTCCTTATCTGTAAAATGGGGGTGATAATAATAGCAATTATTTCTCTGGGGTTGTTGCTAGGTTCAAATATGATATTTGTAAAGTGTTTTGCAAATCTTAAAGCAATATTTAAATGCTAGCCATGATGATGATGATGATGAAGAGGAAAATAATGACATGACAGATTTCCTAGAAAACATAGACAAGAGTCTCACAAGAGGGGCAGGCATCAATAGATTCTGGCCTACACAATATTGATGAGTTCATAGTCCATCTGTCGGAATTTGGGAGTATGTCACCAATTAGAATGTTCTGGGTTCAAAGAAGAGATCCTCACAGGAGAAAATAAACATTTATTAAGGTCCTACTATGTGCCAGTCACCATGTCAATCCAAGTGAATGAATGACAGAAGCATTTATTGAGTGCTCTCTGTGTGCTTAGCACTGCGTTAAATACTTGAGATACAAGTAGCAGATAAGATTGTGTTTCTGCCCTCCACAAACAGGATTTTGAAGAGGGGGCCCAGAGTTGGCGAATGGCTGGGATGGAGGTGGGGGGCTGGTCTGAGGGTACACACCTGGAGGTGTGGCTTGAAGCGAGGTAGATAAGCTGGGTGTTCACCTATCAGAGCCCTCGGACTAGAGGGAGTTCTTGTCGGGGAAAACTGCCTAAAGGGCAGACAGCGTGTTGCCCCAAGGCATTGTGCCAGGTATTGAGTCTTATAAAGACCAAAATGAAACACTCTCCCTCCTCAAGCGGGTCTACATTTTACTGACAGAGATATTTAAATGTAAATCTTATCGAACATTAGCAGCTTCGGGATCAGGAAAGGCTACCTGTAGGAAGCTTTGGAGCTGAGCCTTAAAAGGAAATTATGGAGCCTAGCCCCTGATTTGTGGAAGGAGGCCATTCCAGGTATGGGGCAGAGCCCGAGCTGGGGTACAGAGACACTAGACAGCAGATCATGTGCAGGGAATAGCAATTAGGTCAGTCTTTTTTTCTCTTTGTTTCTCTCTCCGAATTTAATATAAAGTTATTACTTTACAGACAATAATTAATGAAGGAGTTGCCTTAATCTGGGACCGGGGAGATTGTGATGTCAATTAAAAAGCTTCACCGATGGCCAAAAAGGATTCCAGGGCATTCATTGCCTGGCGCTGCTATTCATTCTTTTTCTCACAGAAATTGTCTCATAAACCCGGCTTGCACGACATCTCTAACCAGACAGCCCTTCTGTTAAGAAGGGTTTGTTTCATATCCCTCTATACCTCTGGCTTCCCTGTACTTTCTCAGGTTGGGTCATAAAAAAAATGTACTCAAAAAAAAATGTACTCGAAACTATTGATTTCTGTTGTGCTAAAGCCCCTGACATTCCCGCACGATGAAGATATTGCTCTGGGTCCTGTGTGCCTTCCTCCTACCTCTCCTCTGCTTAGGAGGGTCTCTAAGGAGGGCATTAAAGATATTGTAGTTCCCACTCTCTGACTGTGGGATATCAGCGGGAGCCCTCCTGTGTAAAGAATAATTATCAGGACTGCTGTAACCCGTAGTAAGTGTGTAATTACATGCTCAGCTTTGTGGGCTCTAGGCTGTGCAATTTTAAATTATACAATAATGGCAGATTCTCTGCCTCTCTCCTTTTTTTTTTTTTTTTTAAAAAGGGGGGAGAGTATTTTAGAGAGGGAGAGAGAGAGAGAGAGAGAGAGAGAGAGAGGAGAATATCTCCATCCCATATTCTCCTCCCCACAACCAGGTTCAGCAGTTTATTAGGGAAAGAGCCAATCTCAGATTGCAACCAAAGGGAAAATCTCATTAAGAATCCAAATGAGCTCAGTATACACAAACAGGCAGAATGACAATAATAACAACACTGACAGTAACAGAGATTTCTATAACATCATAGGAGAGAGTATGGCATGGTTGGTTGAGAGCTGGGCTTAGAATCAGGAAGGCTTGGGTTCAAGTCCCATTTTTAGAGCCATAATTAGGACAGGCAACTAGGGCTTTTCCCCTGGGGGGGGGGCAGAGTTCAGAAGAAACTGACAGTGTGTAGTCCTTCTGCAGCATTGGAACGACCAAACTTAGTATCTTAGTAAATAGATAAGGGTAAGGACTGGCTTTGTGATTTCACTAGCATAGGGAACTCCAGCGTGAGGAAAGTCCCTCTACCAAGGCAGGATGGCACCTCCTCTGAAACTCAGATTGCTGCCCAGTACACTTGCTTAGCATCACACAGCCAGGGATAGGGTTTGAAAACAAGTATTTCCCCCTCTGCCTTGGAACCCAGCTCTCCATCCACTGCACTACACTGAATAAAGAGCTAAAATAGAAAGCTACCAGATGGTGCCCTGTTGGCAATCCCCCAGATGACTTCCCCTGACCAATCCCAGCAGCAACATTCGCAGCTGTGCTAAAGGAACACTCCAGTACTTGCCCTGGATGCATTTGTTTCGCTTTGTTTTTCCTATGTGCCTCGAGCACAAAAACTGCTAGTAATATCTCTGCTTGTGTCTGTCACTCACAAGCTTTGTGACCCTGGGCAAGTGTCTTCTACTTTCTGGGTCCCAGACAACTTCCTGGAACTTATTGGCCAAGTTACAGATAGGCTGGATGCGATCTGTGCTGGTGAAGGGACTCTCCAGCTGGATGTAATCGAGCCTCCTCAGAGAACTGGGCATCTGGCACCTTCGACGACCTTCAGTAAAGGATTTCTTTTGGGATTCACAGCATCCCTGGGGGAAAGGCTCAATGGCGACTATTCCCTCCATTTTACAGAGGAATAAGTGGAGATTCAGGCAATGTGACTGTGGCACAGTCACACCGCTCAGAAGTGCCAGAGACAGAATTGGAATCCATTGATTTGTTCCTGATCCCAAGTGCATCGTTCTAGCCACGGGGGAAAGGCTCGATGTGTGTGTGCATGCGTGTGTGCACACACAACATACACATGTAACACATGCATACACATGTAATACCCCACACATACACCACACATATACACACACCACACATATTCCCCACACATACATACACATGTAACACACCACACCACAAACATACCACACACATACACATGTAACACACTACATCACACATATACCACACACAGACACACACCACACACACCACAATATACCACACACATACATACACATGTAACACACACCACACCACACACATGTAACACACCACAATACACCACACACATGCACATGTGACACACACCACACATATCCCAAATATACACATGTATCACATACACATGTAATAGCATGCAACACCACACCACACATATACCACACACATACACATGTAGCACACACCACACATATGCCACACAAACATACACATGTAACACACCACACCACACACATACACATGTAACACACATCACACATATACCACACACATACACATGTAACACACACCACACACATACCACACAGCACACATATACCACACACATACACACGTAACACACACCACACATATACCATACACATGTAATACACACCACACATATACCACACACATACACATGTAACACGCACCACACCATGCATATATCACACACATATACACATGTATCACACACTGCACATATACTACACACATACACATGTAACACACACCATGCCACACATATACCACACACACACCACAGAGCAGATAGCTGCAGGGTTGGTTTGGGAGTTAAGGGACTTGGTTTAAATCCTGTCTCTGAGCTTGCTAGCTATGGGACCTTAGGCAAATTCCTCTCCTCTGTTACCTCAACTTTAAAAGGAAAGGATTAGATAAGCCAGACCTTCTAAGATACCTTCCAGCTCTCTAGTCTTGCTGAAACTCACTCTGCGTCTCCATAAAATGAGGGAGTTGGGCGAGGCAGCCTCTAGTTTTCCTTTCAGATTTGAATCTGTGATTACAAAAGATTCTGATTTCCAGTCTCTCATAATTGATATTCACCATAACCCTGGGATGCAAAAATAATGACTAATAGTGCATTTATAATGTGCTTCAAGGTTTGCAAAGCACTTTAATAATAATAATAATAATATTTATTGCCTCTTTTCATCCTCATGACATCCCTAGGAGGCAGATAGGACTATTAGCCCCATTTTACAGAAGAGGAAATGGAGACTTAGAAAAGTCAAGTGACTTGATCAGAGACACACGGCTAATAGGTGTCTGAGGATTTGAACTCATCTTCCTGACTCCAGATTTAGTACTCCATCCACTGAACTACCTAGCCACTTCTATGGTGTGTATAACCCCCCCCACACACACACAATTATTTCCCTTTTAACTGATGAGAAACTAAGACCAGCTTCTAGTCACCAAACAGCAGAGGGCATCTTTCTGTTCCTCTCACACAACACTATACCTCCCGGTCTCTATGTCTTGTATGTCCTGGCTATTCCCTGTGCTTGATATCCACTCCATTCTCACTTCTACATTTCCCAAATTTTATTTTCCTTTAAAATGCAGCTTAAAAATCACGTACAACTCCAGGCTCTAGTATGGAGCTCCCTCCCCAAACTAGTGCTTTCCCTCTCCCAGTTGCCTTTTATTCCTGCTGTATATACATATTGTCTCCAATGGAATTCAAACTCCAGGTATAGGAGTATACCTCATATATATATGAGGCCAGGTATAGAGAGCACTGGATCTGGAGTCAGGAGGACCTGAATTCAAATCTGGCCTCAGAGATTTGACACACTTACTAGCCGTGTGACCTTGGGTAAGTCACTTAATCCCTGGAATTTAGCACAGTGCCTTCCATACAGTAGGTACTTAATCACTGATTGATCACTCCTTCTCCCAGATATTCATCAATCCATCCTTTAACAACATGCTCTTTATTTTTGCCAGGAATCCAGCTCGATTTCATTGGCCTTACACTATCTGATCTCCATTCACTTTCCCTTTTGGAAACCAGGAATTTGCCTCTCCAGTGTCTCAGCAACCATGCCAACCAGTTCTTTCAATACCCAAGGACAGAACTCATCTGGTTTGAGGGGCTGAATGTGTCAAAGGCAGTAAGAGACTTTCTTATCTCCTTTCTCAGTTTGGGCGTCAACTCCCTATTAGTCATTTTTATCCTGACGTTTTCAGACTAAAAATCCTTTTCCTTGGCAGAGAGAAAAAACATAAAGCAAGAGTCTGAGCAGCTCTGCATTCTCTCCATCATTCGTTATCATCATCTATTAACCCTAAGCATCAGGACTCTTCTTTGATTCTTTTATTTTTCCCAGTACACCTTAAAATACAAACCACTTTAACAATCCTTTTTCTTAACCTAACTTTCCCTGACATTCTAAACTCACGCCAAGCCTTGAGGGTTGTCGACACTATTTTCTATAGAGCCACACTGTGCCTTTGTAATCATCTTCCATGGCCTGCATTTGCCATCATAGTCTATATGTGTCTTTTAAAACTCCAAATTGGTTGGTGAGTCCCCTGTGCATCCGTACCCATCCCCTTGGACAAATCCCCTTTCTCCTCTTCATGAGAATTGTTCCTCTTTGGGTCTTGAAAATTCTGTTCTAAAGAACTCTCCATCACTGTATCCAAAAGAGATTATGTAACTGGGAGGAGGACCTGTATGTACAAAAATATTTATAGCAGCTCTTTTTGTGGTGGCAAAGAATTGGAAATCAAGGGGATGCCCATCGATTGGGGAATGGCTAAACAAGTTGTGGTATGTGAATGTAATGGAATACTATTGTGCTATAAGAAATGGGGCACAGATAGACTTCCTAATAACCTGGAGAGACTTATATAAACTGATGCTGAGTGAGGGGAGCAGGACCAAGAGAACTTCGTGCACAATTACAGACACATTGTATGTGTGAGGACTAACTCTGATAGACTGCGCTCCGCTCAGCAATGCAAGGAGACAACTCCAAAGGACTCATGATGGAAAAGGCTATCCACAGGAAGAACTATGGAGTCTGAATGCAGATGGAAGCAAACTGCTTGCTCTCATTTTTTTTTGTTTTGTTTTGTTCCCTCTTTCTCTTTGTTCATTCTGTGGGTTATAATTCGTCTTTATAACCTGACTAATGTTTGTGTGAAGATATTTGTAGAACCTATATTGGATTGCATACAACCATGGTGGGGAGGGGAGAGGAGAGGGAGGGGGAGAAAATTTTAAATTCAAGGGACTGTGGAGCTGAATGTGGTAAACAAAAAGTAAATAAATAAATTTAATATGAAAAAAAGAAAACAGCAAAATATTTTCTAAAAAAAAAAAAAGCTCTCCATCCCTCCTGGGATGACTTCTCTTGTAAAATTTTAATTCTTAGGATCCTACTCAGTATTTTTTTGAACCTTTGAAAATCGAGCTTTCTTTAAGTGTTGGCTCAAGAATCCCTTTCACCTACAAAAGACATAGCCTGATTCCTGCCCTTCAGTTGCCAGTGTTCTTCCCCCTCCGCACTCTAAAAGATTACTTTGAATATATTTAATATTTATTTATCTGTGTATTTGTTGGCCTGGCAGTAAAAGTAAGCTCCTGATGGGCAGAAATATTTCCTTTATTTTTTTGTTATCTTTAGACACCGTTACAGTATCTGACACATAGGAGGTAACTAATACATACTTGTTGATGGCCCAAATGAGGGATATAGATGATTGTAAATGATAAAATCAACAATTTGAAAAGATTTTGCCAAAAAAATTAATGTGCTTAGAATTTGAAGAGAAATAGTTGTCTGAGAATTTGTATAAACCTCCCAAAACAATAACAAGTCCTTACAGGTATGTGGTCAAAAAATATGAACAGGTAGTTAAAAGGAAAAAAAAAAAGGTATATAACCTATATACAACCAAGACTGAAAAAGAATATGGCAGAAATGATGTGTAGACCAGCATTTCACACAATATACTATGGGAAGTTCTAAGTGGCCACATGACTTAGATATAAAGGATAACATCATAATCAAATTAGGGGAGTATGGAAAAAATTACTTGTTATGTCTGTGGATGGGAGAAAGAGTTCATGTCCAAAAATGGATAGAAAGGGTCAATGAAAATTAAATGGATAATTTTGATTGCAGAAAACTAAAAAGTCTGCACAAGCAAAACTAGTGTGTTAAAATTAGAGGAGAAAGAGTTAACAAGGAAAAAAATCTTTGCACAAGTTTCTCTGAAAAAGTTTTCATATCTAAAATATACAGTATGTCCCCAAAGTGCTAGTATTATTTTAAACTGTTATAGCTTAATTTTAAGGTTGGCAATGCACTTTACAAATGTCATATCATGTGAGCAACAAGCCTGAGGCATAGCTGCTATTTTGTCCCCATTTTACAGATGAGGAAACTGAGACAAAGAAATGTTAAGTGACCTGCCCAGGGTCACATAGCTGGTAAGTGTCTGAGGCCAGATTTGAACTCGTCTCCCTGAATTCAACACTCAATTCACTGAATCATCTAGTTGCCTGAATATTTGTATATTTAAATGTTTGTTAAATTCATAATGAAAGGGGTGGCCAGGTAGCACAGTGAGTAAGAGCACTGGCTCCAGTGTGGGGATGACCTGGAGATCGAATCCCGGGCTCAGACACTCAGCACCACACTCAGAAATAACTGGCCGTGTAACCTTGAGCAAGTTACTTAACCCCGATTGCTTAAAAAAAAATTCATAATGAAAAATAAATCTTTTTCAGAAGAAAAATGCTAATTTAATAAATGAATACACTTTGAAAATCTAGAGTGCACATCATATTTTGCCTGGCTTTCCTCTTCTCTCGTACACTTAAAAGATAGCAGTCCCTTCTTTTAAAGTTTCTCATCATTTCCACCTTATCAACCAGTCCCCCCTCTGGGGTAGGCATCAGATCCTCTAATGGTATTTTCATCTTATGGAAGACCTGTGATTCTGTCCATGCAATTGGTCCCTCCATTGGCACCCTTCACAACTCTGACCTCCTTCATTATTGTCAATACAGGCCAGCTCAGGAAGTGCCAGTGAGGGTCCTGCTGCCTGGCAATGAGGGGTAATTTGACTGAAATTTAGAATATGGAGGAGAACACCATTCAATAAATCTGGAAAGGCAGTTTTGAGCCAGCTCCAGAGAGCCTTAAATGCCAAAGCAAGGAGTTCCATTTGACCCTAGATGCAGCATGGTCAGACTTCTGCCTTAGGAAGGTGATCTGTGCAGTTATGCAGAGGACAGATTACAGAGCGTGGAGACTGGAGGCGTAGAGATCCATTAGGAAGTGATTACAAGACTCCAGGGCTGATAATTGACCACAGAGCTCTGAAAGCCATCTCTGACACCAAGCCTATCCATCCAAATCAGAACCAGGTGTAGACTCACCCATGAGCTCAGGAGGAGAGGCAACCTCCCCACAAAGAGGAATGGCTATGCGGGCATTTCTATACTGTCCTATGTAAACAGGACTTTGTTAATAGTACCTTTTCATAAGGCCTTTTTGTAGCTTTTAAAGTCTTAAATTTCAATCATTTAGGCTGCCTACATACTGGAAATAATTTGTATTTTTCAGGGAGCAAAGGGCAAATTTTATTTTGATAGCTGAAGACTTTGATTCCAGTGGCCCACTTACAAAGGTTCTTGTCTGCCGTTGTTGAGGGATCTGAAAGGATCTTTGGGTTATTCCACTCAGGAACCAGCTCCTAGAAGGGCCTTACCTTATCCCCTCAGTCCTTAGGGATCTCTCCTACCTCAAACTTTCCTAGAACTCTCTGCTTCCCTAACTCCTCACCCTACAGTCGACTTACCTGCCCTCACCATGTTTGTACCTTGAGACCATGAATTGAATCATTTCATTCTTGTCTTTCCTTTCCTTGATGTACTAGGTAAGCATCAATAAGCCTTTTTGATCCAAACTAGGATTGAATAGAGTTGTCTTAGGCTTGAGTACATTTCAATTTAAAATCCCATCTACTGATAGCTTCTATATGCTATGTCTAAATAGCTGAAGACAAGAAGACATGAATTTGAATTCTGCCTCTGATATACAGTGATGGTGTGATCAGGAGCCAAGCGAGTCATGCTTAAAAGAATCCCAGATCTGGAATGAGAGGACCTGAGTTCACATGCTAGCTCTCATGTTTGTTCCTTTCATGACTATGACTAAATTGCTGAACCTCTCTTGGCCTTAGTTTACCCTTATGTAAAATGGGGAAGTTGAACTACATGACTTCTAAGATCTGTTCCAAAACAAAATTTATAATACTATGGAATTGTTTAACTTCTCAGTACCCTCACTGAGAAACATTAAAACACAACAGTTAGTGAGTTATCATTGGATCAGTGGAGGGAGTTTTCCTATTGGGAGCTCCAGATGTTAGTGAAATCACTGATCTTGCCCTCCCAAAAAGGGTTCTAGGAAAAGTCTTACATGTATGTGTAATATGGTGCACTAACATTATGGGATGGGTGTCAGGCCACTGAGAATCAGAATACCTTGGTAGGAGTCTTACCAGGACACTTCCTGACATTTGCTGTGTGACCTTAGGCAAATCACCCTTTCTCTCTGATTCTCACTTTACTCATTCATAAAATAAGAATCAATCAATCAACTAGTATTTCTCATGTGCCTACTACATGCCAGGCACTGTTCTTATTCTAGGAAAAGAAAGAAGAGAAAAGTGAAATGGTACCTGCCTACAAGTAACTCAATATTTTATGCGGGAGATAGTACTTACATTTATGGAGAATAAATACATACATAGAAAATCAGTGAACACAGGTATTGGGGGGGGGATCAGGAGAGGCTTCCTGCAGGAGATGGTGCTTGAACTGCATCTTTAAAAATTGAGGGGTTCTGTGGAGGGGGCTGAGGATGGAGGGCACTCCAGGCATGAGGGCAGCAAGCACAAAAGCACAGAGAAGGCAGAGAGCTGTTGTGAGGGCCAATTGGAATAATGTACACTGAAGAGTCTTGAAAAACAGTAAAGTGTCTACTTCTTATAAATGAGGTGCACACAAGAGGAGGCAAAGGCGTTAGGCATCTGGGGAGCCCATCTCTGTCTGAATGAAAATGGGGTAAGTATCAACAAGTGGTTTGGTGTAGAAGTACACCAGACTTAACAGGGGAAAAATAGGCGAAGGGAACATCAAGGAGGGAATAGAGGCAGCTAAAACAAAATTCCTACTTCTGAATGAGAGGGGGGAAAGGGAGGGAGAGAGGGAGAGTGAGAGAGAGAGGGGAGGGAGGGTGGGAGAGAGGGGGAGAGAGAGAGAGAAAGAAAGAAAGAAAGAAAGAAAGAAAGAAAGAAAGAAAGAAAGAAAGAAAGAAAGAAAGAAAGAAAGAAAGAAAGAAAGAAAGAAAGAAAGAAAGAAAGAAAAAGAAAGAAAGAAAGAAAGAAAGAAAGAAAGAAAGAAAGAAAGAAAGAAAGAAAGAAAGAAAGAAAGAAAGAAAGAAAGAAAGAAAGAAAGGAGGGAGAGAGGGAGGGAGGGAAGGAAGGAAGG
>NW_027185697.1:16593318-16625204 GCF_028583685.1 Petaurus breviceps papuanus | reverse complement strand
TTTCGGAGAATCTTGGGAAGTAGGGACTACCACAGAGGGAAGTGAGCAGAACTAGGACAACACTTAATAGGATGTTAGAAAGAAAAACAGCTTTGGAAGGCTTCAGAACTCTCCTCAGAGCATGGACCGAGCACAACTCCAGGGCACCCATAATGAAAGTGGGTGCTGACTGAAGAATAGGTTCGAGGCACAGAAGGAGACCCATGTTTCTGGACATGCCTGCTGAATGACTTTGTTTTTGCTTGGCCATGCTTATTTTTTTGCCTGTTTTTAATTCTTTTCTTAAAATATTTTTTTTCCAGTTACCTATAAAGACAACTTTTAACATTCATTTAAAAAAAATTTTTGAATTCCAAATATTCTCTTTCCCTTAAAAAGATAAGAATTTTAAATAGATTATATATGTCTGATGACCATATTTATTTGTTGTAAGGGGTTAGGGATTTTTTCTGTTTTTAATTAAGGGAGAAAGGTAGTAATAGTGATAAAAAAAAGAGGATCATTGAAACATTTTTTTAATTCCACAGACATGAACAGAGGAATTTCAGAAGGAAGTACAGACAAGAAGAATAGTCTTGAAAATAACATGTAATTTTTATATACTTTTGTTAAAAAAGCAAATAGTATGAAATGGAAATTCATGGTTTAACTTACAATTGCCTTTTTTGCATTCTGATATGAATAAAGGAATGGTCTTTTTGTGTTTAAGCTCAGAATAAAAAATAAAATAAATTAAAAAAACAACAAAACACCACATAAATGTGATGTATTATTTGTAGCAATATTACCTGCAAACGGACCAGAAACATTTCAGTCTGAGGTCTGCCCTTTTTCCAAAAGGAAGGTATTATGGGAGTTGGTTTATAAGAGCCACTTCAGGTTGAAATATATTTGGACAAATCTGTGACCTTGGCTGTCACTTTATAGATTGGGGGTTACAAGGCTAGCCCTATAGAGTTTAGGAGTTTATAGGGTTAGGTTGAAAGGCTAGCCCACTTGGGGTTGTGTTTTTCCTTTCAGTTTCTTCACTATATCATATGAAAGACTTAACACTATTGAGACTAACTATAAAAGCCAGAAAGGTAACAATACAATCATAGTTTCTGACCCTGAAAGTTGGGGATTAAGGATCGTAGATGGGATTTAGAGCTCATAGAGGTCATCTGGCACTATCTCCTTGTTTGACGGAGGATAAAACTGAAGCTTAGGGAAAGTAATTTGTCCAAACCCACACAAGTAAAAAGCAGTAAAACTGGGATTCAAAAAAAAAGGTTTAAAGTTTCAGAAAAGAAAATTTAGCCTTGGTGTAAGGGAAAGCTTTCTAATAATTAGACTTATGCCAAAGTGCAGTTCTTGGCCTGTCATCCATCCATCCATTCATCCATCCATCTGTCCATCTGTCCGTCCATCCATCCACTCATCCATGCATTCATCTATTGTCTCTCATTCTCACAGGACTTGCTTACCTCCATTTTCCATTATACATGTAATGAGAGTCTCTCCATCCCCTCCCCCATCATTTGATGCAATCATAGAAAGAAGCAGATAACAGAGGAAACAAGGTAGCAAGGTTCATTTAAGGTGTTCAATGAAGTATTTACACCCTGTTATCCCTTTATAAGCCACTGGGTGGTGCAGTGCATAGAATGCTAGGCCTGGGGTCAGGAACTCCTGGGTTCAAATCCAGCCTCAGACACTTACTAGCTGTGTGACCCTGGACAAGTCACTTAATCCTATTTGCTTCAGTTTCCTCATATGTAAAATGAGCTGGAGAAGGAAATGGCAAACTGCTGCAGTAGTTTTGCTAAGAAAACCCCAAATGGGGTCATGAAGAGTCAGACATGACAGAAATGATTGAACAATAATGAAAAAAATCTCTTTACAAGTTTTTCAGAAGTTTTGTTGATGAAATAGGAAGAGAAACTTGACATTGGCTAGCTGAAGATTGCCCACACCCTGATGGCATTTACAATGCTGAGTCTGCAGCTCCATGATCAGCTGACCCAAGAAGAAGCTTTGTAGATTGTGACCCTTGTGCCTTTGGGTCAAGAATGAGGAAGGCAATTCCTCTCTCTTCCCCAGACAACTCATCAGTCACAGCATCTTTACTGTATAGGAGATAGCACATCTATATAGTAAGGAATAAAGAAGAGAGAGAGACCCAGAGACAGACAGACAGAGACAGACAGATAGCGAGAGACAGAGAAACAGCGAACAAGAGAGAGAAATACAGAGACAGAAAGACGGAGAGAGAAAATCAGCAGAGTTGTCCCCAAGGAATCTCTGGAAGCAGAGAAGAGAGCTCTGGGAGGAGAGACTTAACCCTGGCAGTTAAGAATAGAGTTATAGGAAAGAGCAGGTCTGGGGAACCCAAATGAGGATTGTCTCAGAAGAAATACTTCATTGAGGGAGAAGCAGTGTGAGGACCCCATGAGAAGAGAGGATATTGGGGTCTTGCAGTACAGGAAATATAAATTGCCTTGGCCATATGTGTTTCCTCCCTAAGTGCCTCACTCCCAGTGTTGAACTGATATTACTAGTATTTGTGTGAAGGTGTGACCCAGGTTCATGGAGGAAATGTTTTGTAACTTCTGTCCTTACGATTCCATCTTAGTAAAAATGCTTTCTCCATCTAGCTTTGGTAACAGGAGTCAAATGAATACTCTCATTCCTGGAAAGAACCTATAAGTCAATTGTTCTATGGCTTTACTTACCATTCCTGTGACTTCCTCAATATTCTCCAAATGTCTAGAAAACATTCATTCTCTCCTGGTTTCCAGGTTATACAAAATACTCACAAAATCAAGGAATTTGAAATCTGGAAGACTTACCAATAGCTCACCCATATTCCTGGGTTCGAGCCCTGCATCTGACACATCCTGGGTGCCTGCTCAAATGAGTAGAGAAGACTGATTATGACATTAGCATATCAATTATCATATGCAGACATAATGAACCAGCGAATGAATTAAAGAAAACACATTTATTAAGCACTTATTATGAGTGAAACACTGTGCTAGTACTGAAAATACACATGTAAGAAGCAAGAGAGTCCCTGTACAAAATCCTTCTGTGATTTTATGATGCCAGTCACTCTGCTGGTCTTCCCTCACCTTTTAAGGGCAAGTATTAATCCCATTTTAAAGATGATTCAACAGGTTCAGAGACATAGAATGGCTTCCTCAAAGTTACCTAATTGGTAAGTGGGAGAGTCAAGACTGGGAGCCAAGTCCTTGGATGCCAAGCCCAGTGGCATTTCTAAGGCACCAACTCATCCACGAACTTTCAAAGAGAACTCCATGCCTCAGTTTCCCCACTTATAAAATGAAAAGTCTATTCCTTGTCCCCACTGTCATCTGGATATTGCTCATGAAGAGGAATATACAAAGCTGAAATTCTCTCCCAGGGGTTCCCATGTTCCTCGGGGGCACAAAGCAGCAGGGACACTGTCGCCATCTGCAGGGCCCCTGTTCATGCTAGGCAGAGGAAGTTACTGCCTGCTGCTCATGGGAGACAGTCAAGCTGGTGCAATGGCTTCCCAAGAGAAATTCAGCAAAGTCTCTATGCTTGGTGTATTTAAAGCACGATTGGAGAAAGCTTCCCAAAACATTCCAGAAGGAACAGGCCAAGCTAGGATGGGAGGAAGAAATATCGAGCCCTTTCCCAACTCAAATTTCTGTCATTCAGTTAGTCCTCAGGGAAAAGGGCAGAGACCTTTTGGAAGATACTTGTCTAACGTTTTTTTCTTTTCACTTCCTCATTAAAAAGAAAAAGAAAAGCTTTCTTATCCCAAGTCAGTGGAGAAACTCTGTCATTGAGTACAAAACCAGCAAGTATTTATTAGGCTCTTACCATGTGCCAGCCATAGCTAGGAGCTCCAGCTACAAAGGCACAATGAGTGAAGCCATCTCTGCTCTCAAGGAGCTGATGTTGGACTTTGGAAGATAATAAATACAAGACAGTAAATGCAAAGCAATGACCATTGGCCAGCGATGCTCCCCACCACTGCCCAGTCGACTGTCAGCTTCTTGGGGGAAGGAGCCATGTTTGGGGGGTTTGTTTTCACTTGTGTGACCAGATTCATTAGCATGGTATCTTGCAGATATTTGGGGTGTTAGGTACGACTTCAATCAAATTGGTTTGGAGTCAAGAAAGCTTGATTCAAATTCTCCCCTAGACACTCTCTATCTGTGTGACCTATGGACAAATCCCATCATCTCCCTCAGCCTCTCTTTCCTCATCTACAAAATGGGGACAACCATGCCTTGGATATCCACCTCCACAGGTTCTGGTGAGGTCCAGATGACAGTGTGTACAATGTTCTTTAGAGCATGATGTGAAATGTCAGTTTTTAATGAGGCGAATATGATGGCAGCACGGTACACTGAAGAGAGCTGTGGCTGTGGAGCCCAGGAAAAAGGTTCAAATCCCACCTCCATCACTTACTGGCTGGGGGGACCCAAGGCAAATCAGCCAAGAAGCAGTTCTTAGTGTTTACTGTTTGTGACACAGTGTGCTATGTTGGAGGCATAAAGAAAGGCAAACAAAACCCAAAAAGACCCTGTCCTTGAGGAATACTAACAATAGCAACATCGACATGGGGCATGAAGGTCTAGAAATATAATCTCATTTTATCATCACAACAATCCTTCAAGCTAGGTGCCACTATTATCCCCATTTTACAGATGAGGGACCTGAGGCAGAGAAAAGGTCACAAAGCTAATGAGTCAGTGAGGCTGGATTTGAACTCAGATCTTCCTGACTCCATTCATTGCCTAGCTGCTTCCAGGAGAGTACATTTTGGTGGGAGAGGCAAAATGGAAACAACATATGCATGTAATAACTGTAGGGAGGTCGTCTCAGAAGAGACATCACTTAAACTCTTTGGGCCTCAGTTTCCACATTTCCTCTCCTATAAAATGAACCAGTTAGACTATATGGTCTCTGCGGTCCCTTCCAGCTTAAAAATTATGCCCTTGGCCCTCCTAGGAGCTGCTCCCAGAATTCCCCATTAAAGCTCTGGTAAGAGGAAATGCAGTCTAGCCATAAAAGCACTATTCAACTCAAACAAGGCGGTACTCTTCACCCAAGCCAATATGGTGCCTGTATCAGGGAGTCATGCACTACCACCAAACTGCTGAGGAACTACCTTTGCCAAGTGCCCTCCATTCAACAAACCAACCTCTGGATGGTTTGGCCACAGCCAGGTTGGGATCAGCCTTGGGTCTCCAACAGCTTAGAACCAAGGGAGCTGACCTTTGGGGGCTTCTTCTCCCCTTGGGCATCTCCTGCTGAGCAAGAGATCCTACTTCCACACCTCCCACCCCCAAGCCCAAGGAATTGAATTGCCTACTGCTTGCAGAGCTTTCGTGGGAGCTGGGAGTGGGGTGCACCAAGTACCCCCTTCCTCATACCACCCCCATTCCATTAGAAAGCCTGCATTTTGGAGTTTGAATGGCTTTCCTTGTCCAGCACTAATTGACAGTGAAAACCTGCTTTTTCAAGGCAAGGTAGAGCATGGAAGGTAAGTGATCAGAGCAGTGCCCCGGTAATAAATCACCGGGCCCAGGTCACAGTTTGGAGTGTGAATGCAGTGTTCAATAAAGCAGTGTACTCCACCTTTCAGCTTCCAGCCGACCCGGGCTAATTGACCTCATTGCAGTCCCTCCATTAATCATTCTGGCACATGGGGCAAGAGGCTGCTGGGTTGCTTAGATCTGCAGGGAGGCAGGAGGGGCAGAGGCGTGGGGGCGGGGGGAGGTTACAACGTAAAAAGGAATCATAGACAATTCCTCCTTAATTAACTCATTGAATTTCCAGGTTGACTCTGCCAATGGAACACGGGGAATAGATCCACGATGGAGACCCTCGGTTAACTTCGCACTTTGATGCGAGGGTTCGAGGTCCTCTAACGAAAGCAGATGTGAGCATCTGTGCCCCAGCCTGTGAGTGAGGCAGCTATGACACAGGATTAGGAGGAGAGCCTAGCAGTGCATAATCATTCAGCACCATTGATCTCTGCGAGCTCTGATTAATAAATTGCACCAGAAGGATTTTCTCGGGTGACTACAATTTTATTTCACCTATTAGAAGATTGTCACACCCCCAGCACCAACCACGTGGGATTGGTTCGACTCTCCCCTTTGCTCCCTCCTGATGGCCCTCCTGGTCTTGCCTGTACATTTACTTCATGGCTCTGCATCTGCTTTTCTGATGGATGGACAACAAATCCATTCCTATTCCAATATCTTGGAGCAGCTTCTACGACGCCATCATTGCTAATATTTATATTGTACATTAAAGTTCCTGGGATCAGAGGGCCCTATCCTTACCCAGTCACTGGTCCCCCAGTGGGGGACCACCTTGTTTGAGTTGAATAGTGCTTCTATGGCTAGACTGCATTTCCTCTCACCAGAGCTTTAATGGGGAATTCTGGGAGCAGCTCCTAGGAAGGCCAACAACATCCTTTTTAAGCTGGAAGGGACCGCAGAGACCATATAATCTAACTGGTTCATTTTATAGGAGAAGAAATGTGGCCAGAGAGATCAGGTGCCTGCAGCATCACACAAGCAAAAACTAGGATGATGGCTATAGGGTGAGAAAGGGACCATAGAGTCAACTCAACAAGCATTTATCAAGCACGATGTATACCACACACTGCGCTGAGAAACTAACAAAGTCAAGACAAACAGTCCCTGCCCTCCTCCAGACAGGCCATCTAGGTCACCACTCCTCACTTTATGGATGACAAAATGAGAGTCAAAGAGGAGAGCCGACTTGCCTGAGGTCCCACAGGTACTAAGTGGCAAAAACAAGCATTGAGCCTAGTTTTTCTGGTTCCAAATCCAGCATTCTCAACAATGGACTCATCCCATTTAGCCCTCCAAGAGTATCCACAGTTTCCTAGAAGAAACTCATCAAGATGAAATGACTTGGTTACAGTAAGTAGGAGCCTAGAAATGGAGCTTCCACTTAGTTCTTCCTGAGCTCTCCATCAACTAGGCCACCTTGCCTCTCCTGCTCCAAGAAGACTTGACAGAGAGAGAGAGAGAGAGAGAGAGAGAGAGAGAGAGAGAGAGAGAGAGAGAGCCAGAGAGAGAGAGAGAGAGAGAGAGAGAGAGAGAGAGAGAGAGAGAGAACCTGACACACTGAGGATCAGAAGAGTCATAGGATCTAGAACTTGAAAACCACTGCACCCAATTCCCTTCATCTTAGAAAGGAGAAAACTGATGCCTGGAAGGGTTAAATGACTTCCCCAAGGCTCCCAGCTAGGAAGTCTATGAAGTAGGATCCGAATCCAAGTCTGAACCCAGCATCCTAGTCAGAAAACCATGCCTCTCGTCTGTACTCATCTCTCCCGATGCCTCTCGAAGGTCACCTTTGTTGCCAAACTTTCTTGACTTCCAGCTATTGAACTGTCCTTTCTTCCAAAACAGGTTGCTGTTCCTTAAGAAAGTAGGAACTTCCAAGGCCAAGCACAGAAGGGGGAGAATGAGGGCATGGAGTGGGAGGGGGAGACACATCTTCATTTTTATCTCCAGAAAAAAGAAGAGAGAGATAAGAGATCGGAGAGAGCCAAGTTCTTCCCCCATCACTAATTGGTGAACTTAGTTGTTTGGCTTCCAAACCTCAGCCTGAAGACATCGGACTCTAGCCCTTGGGTGCCCACACTCGGTTCTGCCGATCTCAAAATTAACTTGCATTAACTCCAAGCTGGAGGTTTTTCCTCCTCTGAACCAGGAGCAAGAGTTCAGATCAAGCACATTTGACCAATCCAGTCCAAGTTGCAGTGAGTCCCATGCAGCTCTTCTGTGGCAGCTGTGGCTGGATGCCAGCCCCAAAGCTGGCAAAAAACCTTTTTAGTTCAGCTGTCAATGCTGGACTCATTCCTGATGTACCAGAAGTGATGAGCAGTGAAGAAGGGTTCATTCGTTCATTCAACATCAACCACATGCCTACTGCTTGGGGCCAGGGATGGATGCAAAGGTAAAAACAGAACAAGCCTGCCCTCAAGGAGTTCATAATCTACTGGGTGGGAACATGTAGACAGATAATTAAATGTAATACTTATGTTGTATATGTAACATGTATATATCATCATACATATACATTGGGTAAATATTAATTAATATGGCAAGAGAAAGGGATGGAGCTAACATCCCAGGGAATCAAGGAAAACCCCACACAGCAAGTAGCAATTGAACTGAGCCTTGAAGGAAGTTAGGGAATCCTGGGAGAAGAGAGTGCAAGGGAGAAAGAGTAGTGGTTGTGTCGATGATGATGATGATGATGATGATGACAGACTTTCTCTAGTGGTTTAAGTCTAATCTGCTCTTCAGAACTTATCTAATGCCCACTTACACTAGCAAGTTGTGTCCCCCAATGTCATCTGACTGCTTCTCCCACCTACAGGTAACCCTGAGGTGTTATGGTTTCTAGAACTGTCATTCATGAGCCCCTACCTAGTATGATACCCAATTTTGATGAGGCAGTTGGCATCACTTCGCTTTTACAAAAGGTGTATTTATTGAGAAGATATAGAAAAAAACAGTGGCTAGAAAAATAACCTCCCCAGACTATGTCCATTCTCTTCCCTTACATACACAAAGTTCCTTGGAGGAATAAGTTTAGTGGCCAAAGAGTTTAGGTTATTTCAAGTCTTTTTCTTCCTTTATGTAGCCCCTGTGAAATTTCCCTTAGACATAGCTCTCTTCTGGCTTCTGAGGGTCAGTGCCATTACAGAGTCCTGAAGGTGATGACATTACTGTGTCTAGCATATTGCTGGTGTGTATCTCAGCTCCCAGTGTAGACATTGCCAACAGGGACTGCTGTTAGGGAATGCTCTACAGGTGCCAGAGGAAATTCTAAATCTTCTGACCTTTCAAAGTTCATGAGGTTGTCACCTGGTCAATCAGGGAGGAGAGAGGAGGAAAACCTGATCCTCCACCCTCTTCCCAACAAAAGGTAATACTCTTGGTCACCACTTGACTGACATGTTGCTAGAATGATCAGACCTCTGGATTGATTTGCTGTTTTATCCATGGCACCATAGAATATGCCTGATTCCCTTAAACTAGTCACAGAAATATTTCCTGCTGTTGCCCAATGATCAAATCATGCCAGTCCTACCAAATTGATTAAGGACACTTTTGTAACCATTTTATGCTTTTGAGTGACTGAGTCAATCAAGCAATCTGGGCCTTCTGTGTTTCTATTAAAGGAGGATAGCACGGAAACCCCCAACTTTATGATAATATCAGAATATAGAATTTTGAGCTAAAGGGGTCCTTAGAGGTTTTCTAATTCAACCCTCTCATTTTACAGATAAGGAAATAGGAGCCCAGGGAGGCTGTGACTTGCCCAAGGTCACACATATAGTAAGTGGAAGAAGAGCCAGAAATTCCAATCCAAGTCCTCTTAGAATTATTAGCAAATTATTTTATCAAATTATTTTTTAATTAAATTATTATTTTAAAATCCAGGTCTTTTTTTTTCTTAACCCAAATTTAGCATCCTTTCTATTATTCTATATCCCTTCTGTTTCTACTATTCTGTGTTCTACATATAAGCTCTGAAATTCTATGTGTCACAGGCTCTCCTAACTCAAAAAATTAAATGTTCTAAGTTCTATCCCAGTTCTTTTGTTGTTCAGTCATTTCAGTTGCTTATGACTCTTTCTGATCCCATTTGGGGTTTTGATACTGGAGGGGTTTTCCATTTCCTTCTCCAGCTCATTTTACAGATGAGGAACTGAGGCAAACAGGGTTAAGTGACTTGCCAAGGGTCACACATCTAGGAAATGTCTGAGGTCGCATTTGAACTCAGAGCTTCCTGACTCCAGGCTCAGCACTATACCCACTGCGCCACCTAGCTGCCATCCCAGCTCTAACACTCTATGTTTTAGTCTTATGCTATTCTGAGACCTCTTACAACTTTAACATGCCATAGTCTAAGTTCCCTCCTAGCCAAGACATTTTGTTCTAAGGCTAAGGTCAGCCAGTCTAAACATTTATTAAACTCTTGGTTTGTGCCAGGCACTGTGGATACCAAGGAAGGTAAAAACAAACAAACAGACTCTGCCCTCTCTAAACTCACAATCTAATGGGGGAAACAACCTGCAAACAAATATGTACCAAAAACTGTAAAAAGAGATCATCAATAGGGAGAAGGCCCTTGAGTGAAGAGGGATCAGGAAAGGCTTCCTATAGAAGGTGGGAATTTAGCTGGGACTTGAAGGACACTGAGGAATCCAGGAGATGGAGATAAGGAAGGAGAAAATTGTAGACACGATGCACAGTCAGAGAAAATGCCTGGAGTCAAGAGATGAAGTGTCTGGTTTGTGAACAGCAAAGAGGCCAGTGTCACTGGGTCAAAGGGTACATGGGGAAGTGTAAGGTGTAGGAAGGAGCCTGGAGAGATGGAGGAGAGGAGGGAGGTTGGCTTAGAAAGGGCTTTAAGGGCAAAGGATTTTATATTTGATCCTGGAGGTGAGAGAGCACCACTGCAGTTTATTGAGTAGGGGCAGGGGGTGACATGGTTGGACCTGGGCTTTAGGAAAATCCCATTGGTGTCTGAACGGATGATGGACTAGAGTGAGGAAAGACTTCCAGTCAGAAGGCTATTTCAATGTGAGGGCTTGAGGGTCTGTACCAGGGAGGTGGTGGCATTGTAGGAATAAAGGGAATATCCAAGAGATGTTGCAAAGGTGAAATGAATGGGCCTTGGCACCAGATTGACTGTGGGGGGTGAGAGATAGTGAAGAGTGAAGGAAGACATGCAGGCTGCAAGCCTGGGGGGACTGAGCCAATGGTGTCGCCTTCCAAGGTAATAAGGAGCTTGGGAGGCACAGGGGGAGGTGGGGAACTCAGATTTAAGTATGCTGAGCTTAAGATGTCTCCTGGCTGTCCAGTTCAAAACGTCTGGAAGTTACTTGGAGATGTGACTGGAGATGTGACTGGAGATCAGCAGAGAGACTGAGACAGGATAATATATTTGAGAATCATCTCCTTAGAGATGACTTTATCCATGGGACCTGATGAGATCACCAGTGTGAATAAGTATAAAGAAGAGAAGACTGAGACACAGGGACCCCTCAAGGCTCCCCAGGGCACTGAGGTCCTAAGGTTTTAGGCCACTTTCACTTCTGACATTCTATGATCTAAGTGATTTACAATCTTTGTAATAAGGCTCCTCTTGGGTTTGGCCTTCTACGTCCTAAGCCCACCTCTTCCAGAACTGACCTGCTATGTCCTAAGCCCCCTTCCTGCTTTGACATTCCATGTCCTAAGAGCCCTCCATCTTGGACACACTTTCGTTTTATGGCATATGTGAATATAGTGTTTACATCATAGGAATGTTCAGACATGGAAACTGAGGCCTACAGTCCTTGAGTCACTTGCCCAGGACCTCATTACAAGGTACCCGTAGTCATCTCAACCCAGATTTTCGGATTCTCAATCCAGTCTAGGGATTTTCCCATGAGACTCTGCTGTCTTTATGCACCATCAGAAGTGCCTTTGGAAAGATCTGGGGATTTGCGTAGAGCCGTGCAAAAGGCTTTTGTTTTGGTTCATAAAGTGGGTTTGGTGAGTAAAAGACGGAACAGACTGAAAGGAGACAGGGCCTCCCCCTTTCTGCTGCGTCTTCCGAACGTGCCATTGCTTTGAGGCTTCGGCGCTCGCCCACCTTCGTTCAAGCTACTTGCTTTCGCGGCCCCGCTGTTCCCGATTTCCATCAAGCCGGGCCTTGAATGTTTTTCCCGGATAGCTATTCAAAAGGGGCGGTTTCCCCAGGAGCCCGCACGGCAGAGGCTATTAATAAGCAAGCAGAGCGCGCTGGCACATATCCCTCCTGGAGAAATGCCTTCTCCGGGCTGTTCTCAAACATTTCCCTTCAGGGTTTTCCTTCAGGGTCCCATTCATTTGGAGGTAATGTGGAAAATTGCTTAATGTTTCTTGTCGTAAGCAAATGGTGTAAATGCAGATCGCACAGGGGGAGCAAAATGCCTCTCTTCCACTTGGCTTCCATATCCATCTGGTGGCATTGGCAAGGCACGAACACTGGGACACGAAGCTTTCCCTGAGCTGTGCGGGCATGCTCAGTGAGGAACGCTGTCAGCTGCCTGTGTCTCATCCCAAGCTCTTCTAGACTGCAGGCTCCTGGAGGGGAAGCGATCATGCTCAAAAAGGGAGCCGGGCAGAAGGAAAACCATTCCGACATCTCTCCTTCGTGGAAGTGGGGGACTATGGGTGCGAAGCATTGTGTATACTGCCTGACTCGGTTGATGTGTTGGCTGGTTTTGCTGAATTGACTTTTTTATTCCTTCTTTCTTTTTTTGTTTTCAGTTATAAGAGCTGGTTCTATGTGTGACCGAGGGAAGACTGTATTGGGAAATGAAAATTATGTAAAAGCAAAAGACAGGAATAATTTTTAAAGATAGAAATCGGGGGCTATTTCTCACACCCAATTTTCCATCTCCCATCCTATGCTTTCTCACTGGCAGCCTCCTTCACCTGGGATGCCCTCCTTCCTCACCTCTGCCTCTAAATATCTCCACTCTCTTTCAAAGCTCCCAATGTGCAAACTGTCTTTCACCACTGATACAAATGGCAATTCATCATCTGCCTTGTCTTAGAATTTTGTCTGGGAACATTCGAGGTTAATTTCATAGTTATCCTAAATTTGGAACTGCAAAGGACCTTGGGGGGCATGAAGTCCAACCTCCCCCTTTTACAGATGAAGCAAGTCTGGCAGAGAGAGATGAAGTCACTCAGGGGCAGGCAAGTGTGTGGGGAGGTAGGGTTCATTTGAACCCAAGCCTTCTTGACTTATCCACCCCACCCCGTGGTCTTAACGTTGCCTCTCTCTGGAGAAGGTAAGTTCCTTGAAGACAGGGTCAGCTTCATTTTGGCCTTTGTATTTTCAGTGCCCAGCACAGGATTTGGCACATAGTAGATGCCCAAAGATAAATGATTCATTGAATAATCAGAAGATGGTGGGTCAAGCCCAAGCTCCAGCAGTGACTAGCTACATGATCCTGAGCACATTCTAAACATATTTCCTTTAAACATTTGAAAATTTTTATTTAATTTTGTTAAGTATTTTTTGTATTTTAATGTTTTATTTTTTCCAATTATACAACCCCCTCTTCTTTTTTGCCATAGAATGAAACTAAGGTCCATGGGGGGGGGGGGGGCTTTCCCAAAAGCACATAGCCAGGATCTCAACCCAGTTCACCTGGTAGACCTTGAAAAAGTAGTTCAGACTGAGAAGGGTGAGGGAGGGAATATAGGCCATTTGCTTTGTCAACATCACAGCTTTGTTGTATCATATTTTAATGCATCAAGATATAACTTAGGGGGCGTCTAGGTGGAGCAGAGAATAGAGCACTAGCCCTGGACTCAGGAGGACCTGAGTTCAAATGTGACCTCAGACACTTAGCACATACTAGCCATGTAACCTTGGGCAAGTCACTTAACCCCAATTGCCCTACCTTCTCCCCTCCAAAAAGAAAAAAAAAAGATATAACTTAGGACTCTATGTCAAAATAACTAGATTATTGTAATATTCATATTTTTTTTAGAATTTTGAGTTCCAAATTCTCTTCTCTCCTCCCCCATCATTGAGAAGGCAAGAAATTTGGTACATGTGCAGTCATGAAAAACATATTTCCACATTAGTCATGGTGTGAAAGAAACCACAGGAAAAAAAAAAGAAAAAGAAAGGTTTTTTTTTTCTCAAGTGTGTTTCTATCTGCATTTACATTCCATCGGGTTTTTTTTCCCCTAAAGTCGAGTAACATTATTAATCATAGTTCCTTCAGAATTGTCTTTGATCTTTGTATCACTGGGAATAGCTGAATAGTGTACAATATTTCTGTTACTGTGTACAATGTTCTGGTTCTGCTCACTTGACTTTGCATCAATTCATATAAGTCTTCATAGGTTTTCCTAAAAGCATCCAGCTCATCATTTCTAAGAGCCCAATACTATTCCATCACAATCATATGCCACAACTTGAACAACCATCCCCCAATTGGTGGGCATCCTCTCAATTTCTAATTCTTTGCCAACACAAAAAGAACTTCTATAAATATTTTTGTACATACAGTATTTTTCCCTTAAAAATATTTTTGAGATACAGATCAAGTAGTAGTATTACTGAATCAATGGTATGCAAAGTTTTATAACCCTTTGGGCATAGTTCCAAATTGCTCTCTAGAATGGTTGCATCAATTCATAACTCCACTAACAGTGCATTAGTGTCCCAGTTTCCCCACATTCCCTCCAACATTTGTCATTTTTCTTGTCTGTCATATTAGCTAATCTTTTAGGTGTGAGGTGATTCCTCAGAATTGTTTTAATTTCATTTTCCTAATCAATAGTGATTTAGAGCATTTTTTTTTCATATTACTATAGACAGCTTTAAATTTCTTCATCTGAAAACTGCCTGTTCACATCCTTTGATCATTTACCTATTTTGGGAATGACTCATCTTATTATAAATTAGACTCCATTCTCTATATATTTGAGAAATGAAGGGTTTTTTTAAGCAATTGGGTTTAAGTAACTTGCTCAAGGTTACATGACCAGTTATTTCTGGGTGTGGTGCTAAGTATCTGAGCCCAGATTTGATTCCCAGGTCATCCCAACACTGGAGCTGGTGATCTTACTCGCTGAGCCACCTGGCTACCCCAAGAAATGAAGGTTTTATTAGAAAAACTTGCTGTAAAAAATTTCCCCCAGTGTTCTTTCTTTCTAATCTTGGCTACATTGGTTTTGTTTGTGCAAAACCTTTTTTTAATTTCAGGTTATCAAAACTATCTAATTTATATCCTGTAATGCTCTATCTCTTGTTTGGTCATATTTTTTTTCCTTATCCATATATCTGACAGGTAAACTATTCCATGCTCCCCTAATTTGCTTATGGTATTATCCTTTATGTCTAAATCATGTGCCCATTTTGACCTTATCTTGGTATATGGTATGAAATGTTGGTCTATGCCTAGCTTCTGCCATAGTGTTTTCCAATTTTCCCAGCAGGGTTTTTTTTTGTTTGTTTGTTTGTTTTGGGGTGGGTTTTGTTTGTTTATTTGTTTTGTGTTTTTGTGTGCGTGTTTTGTTTTTTGGTTTTGGTTTTGTTTTGTTTTGTTTTTTTTTTTTTTTTGGTGAAAGAGTGAGTTCTTGGGGCATCTAGGTGGCACGGTGAATAGAGCACTGACCCAGGAGTCAGGAGGACCTGAGTTCAGATCCAGCTTCAGACACTTAATATTTACTAGCCATGTGACCTTGGACAAGTCACTTTATCCCAATTGCTCTGCCTTCCTCCAAAAAGCAAAAAGAAAAAAAAAAAGAGTGAGTTCTTGTCCTGAAAGCATAGATCTTTGAGTTTATCAAACACAAAATTATTATGGTCATTTCCAATTGTTTATTGTGTATCTAATCTATTTCACTGATCAGCCATGCTATTTCTTAGCCAGTACTACTTTGTTTTGATGATTATTGCTTTGTAATACAGTTTGAAATCTCATAAAGCTAGGACACTTTCCTTCACATTTTCCCCCCATTAATTCCTTTTATAATCTTGACCTTTAGTTCTTCCAAAGGAATTTTTTATTACTTTTTCTAGCTCTACAAGATAAATTCTTTTGGTAGTTGGATTCGTATGGCATCAAACAAGTATATTAATTTAGATGGAATTGTCATTTTTATTACATTGGAACAACCTAATCATGAGCAATTAATAGTTTTCCAATTGTTTAGTTCTGATTTTATTTGAGTGAAAAATAGTTTGTAATTGTGTAGTATAGTTTTTGGGTTTGTCTTGACAGGGAGACTCCCAAGTATTTTGTATTGCCTACAGTTATTTTAAATGGAATTTGTCTATCTCTTGCTATTGAATTTTGTCAGTAATATATAGAAATGTTGATGGTTTGTGTGGGTTTAATTTCTCTCCTTCAACTTTGCTAAAGTTGTTCATTATTTCAACTAGGTTTTTAATTGAAGCTCTGAGATTCTTCAACTATACTATCGTATATCTGCAAAGAAGGATAGTTTTCATTTTTTGTTGCCTATTCTAATTTCTTCAATTTCCTTTTTCTTCCCTTATCGCTATAGCTAACACTTCTAGTACAAAAATTGTATAAAAGTGGTGATAATGGACAACCTTGCTTCACCCCTGCTCTTATGAGAAGGCTCCTAGCTTATCCCCATTACAGGTACTACCTGCTGTTGGTTGTAGATGAATAGTACTTATCATTTTAAGGAAAGCTCAATTTATTTCTATGCTTTCTAGATTTTTTAATAGGAGAAAGTGTTGCATTTTGTCAAAAGCTTTTTCTGACTCTATTGAAATAATTATAAGTTTTTGTTAGTTTTGTTATTGATATGATCAATTATGCTAATAGTGGAATATTAGGAAATAATATTGAACCAGTACCTGCATTCCTGGTGTAAATCTCACCTGTTCATACAGTATGATCTTTGTGACATATTGCTATTATCACCTTGCTAATGTTTTATTTAAAAATTTTTGCATCAATATGCATTAGGGAAATTGGTCTATCTTTTTCTTTCACTGTTTCTGCTTTTCTGGTTTAGATGTCAGCACCAGATTTCTTTCAAAAAAGTAATTTGCTAGGATCCCCCCTCTTTGCTTATTTTCCCCAATACTATATATAGTATTAAAATTAATTGTTATTTAAATGTTTGGTGAATCCATTTGGTCCTGGGGATTTTTTCACAGGGAGCTCTTTGATGGCTTGTTCAATTTCTTTTTCTAAATATGGCTTTTTAAATACTCTGCTTCCTCTTCTGTTATTCTGGGCAACTTATATTTTTGTAAACCCATTTCATTTAGTTTGTCAGATTTATTGGCATATAATTGCGCAAAATACCTCCAAATAGTTGTTTTAATTTCCTCTTCATTGGTGGTGAATTCACCCTTTTCATTTTTGCCACTGGTAATTTTTTTCTTTTTTAAAAAAATCAAACCAACCAATGGTTTATCTGTTATTTTTTTTTTCATAAAACCAGTTCCTAGCTTTATTTATTAGTTCAATGGTCTCCTTACTTTCCGTGTTATTAATTTCTCCTGTGATTTTCAGGATTTCTAATTTGTTATTTATTTGGAGATTTTTAATTTGTTCTTTTTCTAGATATTTTTAGTTGCATGCCCAATTCATTCATCTGTTCTCTCTATTTTATTGATGTAAATGATTAGAGATAACGAATTTCCCCTAAGTACTGCTTTGGGCTGCATCCTATAACTTTTGGTATGTAGCCTCATTGCTGTCATTCCCTTTAATGAAATTATTGATTGTTTGTATGATTTGTTCTTTTACCCCCTCATTCTTTAGGATTAGATTATTAAGTTTCCAATTAACTTTCAATTTATGTTGCCATGGACCTTTATTAAACGTTATTTTTATTGCATTATGATAAGAAAAGGATACATTTACAGTTGGTTGTGAGCTTTTTATGCCCTAATACATGGTTTATTTTTGTATAGGTGTGATTTACCACTGAAAAAAATACATATTATTTTCTATTCTCATTCAGTTTTCTCCAGAGGTCTGTCATATCTAACTTTTAGAAAATCATATTCATCTCTTTAACTTCTTTCTTGTTTATTTTTTATTAGATTTATCTAGTTCTGAGAGGGGAAAGTTGAGGTCCCCCACTAGTGTAGTTTTATTGTGTGCTTCTTCCTGTAACTCTAACTTTTCCTTTAAGAATTTGGATGCTATACTATTTGGTGCATATATATTTAGTATTTATATTACTTCATTGTCTATGGTACCTCTTAACAAGATGTAGTTTTCTTGCTTATGTCTTTTAATTAGATCTAGTTTTGCTTTTGCTCTGTTTGAGATCATGATTGGTACCTCTGCTTTTTTTTTTTTACTTCAAGTGAAGTATAATAGATCCTGTCCCATTCCTTTACTTTTACTGTGAGTGTCTCTCTCTGTGTATCCTTTCATATGTGTTTCTTGTAAATAACATACTGTAGTATTCTGGTTTTTAATATACTTTTCTATCTGCTTCTGCTTTATGAGTGAGTTCATCCCATTCACATTTACAGTTATGACTAACTGTATTTCTCTCCATCCTATTTTTGCATGTTTATTCTTCTCTCTCTCTCCCTCCCCCCGCCTCTCCTTTCACCCTGTCCCTCCTCAAAAGTGTTTTCACTTCTGAGCACTGTTTTCCCCAATCTATTATCCTTTCTATCAGCCCTCTGCCTTCTCTTATCCCCTTCCTCTCCTATTTTCCTATTGGGTAAGATAGTTTTTTTATATACAACTGAATATGTATGTTGTTCCCTCTTTCACTCGATTCCAATAAGAGTAAGGTTCAAGCATTGCCTGCCATGCCTTCCCATCTTCTGCACCATTGCAAAAGCTCATTCACATCTCTTTTATGTGAGACAGGTTACCCCATTCTACCTCTACCTCTCCCCTTCTCCCAGTGCTTCCATCTTTTTTCCTGTTCATTTCTTTTTGTATCATCTCACAAGAGTCAACTAACAGCCATACCCTCTGCCTATGTATGCTCCTTCATTTTTAGAAGTTATACATATCATATCCCCATGTAGGAATGTAAACATTTAAACTTTATTGGATCCCTTATGATTTCTCTTTTCTGTTTACATTTTTATACTTCTCTCGAGTCTTGCATTTGAAAAACAAGTTTTTCTATTCAGCTTTGGTCTTTTCATCAGGAATGCTTGAAAGTCCTCTATTTCATTAAATGTCCATTTTCCCCTGAAGGACTGCACCCAGTTTTGCTGAATAGGTGGTTCTTGGTGGTGATCCTAGTTCCTTTGCCCTTTGGAATATCACATGTCAAGGCCTCTACTTCTTTAACATGGAAGCTGCTAACTCTTGTATTATGTTGACTATAACTCCATGATATTTGAATTGTTTCTTTCTGGCAATATTTTCTCCCTGACCTGGGAGCTCTGTAATTTTTCTGTACTATTCCTGGGAGTTTTCATTTTGGTATTTCTTTCAGGAGGTGAATAGTGGATTCTTTTGATTTCTATTTTACCCTGTGGTTCTAGGGTATCAGGGCAGTTTTCCTTAATAATTTCTTGAAAGATAATGTCTAGATTCTTTTTGATCATGTTTTTCAGGTAGTGCAATAATTCTTAAATTACCTCTCCTCAATCTATTTTCTAGGTCAGTTGTTTTTCCAATGAGATATTTCACATTATCTTCTTTTTTCATTTTTAAAATTTTGTTTTATTGTTTCTTGATTTGGCCATTTGGCCAATTCTAGTTTTTAAGGAATTTATTTTTTTCAGTGAGCTTTTGTACCTTTTTCCATTAGGCCAATTCTACTTCTTAAAGAAATTGTTTTCTTCGGTGAATTTAAAAAATTTTTGCATATCTTTTTTTTTCCACTTCACTAATTCTGAGTTTTAAAGAGTTCTTCTCTTCTGTGTATTTTTGTACCTCTTTTACCATTTGGCCTATTCTGTTTTCTAAGGTGCTATTTTCTTCTTGCATTATTCTTATTTCTTTTCCCAATTTTCCCTCTATCTCTCTTATTTGATTTTTTAAATCCTTTTTGATGTATTACATAAGTTCTTTTGGGGCCTAAGACCAATTCACATTTTTTTCTTTGAGGTTTTGTATGCAGCTGTCTTTGACATTGTTCTCCTCTTCTGAGTTTGTGTTTTGAGCTTTCCCGTAACCATAGTAACTTCTACAGTCAGGTGCTTCTTCTTGTTGTTGTAGCTTGCTCATTTTCCCAGCCTATTTTTTTGACTTTTAACTTTGTTAAAATTGAACTCTGCTCCTAGGACAGAGGGGGCACTGTCCCAAATTTCAGGGGGGTTTGTTCAGAACTAGTTCTGAGATTCTGTAAGTTTTCAGTTGTTCAGAGGTGGTATGATCTGAGTAGACATGTGGTCACTGCTCTCCTGGCCTGTATTCTCACCTGTGAGTGACCAAAAGTACCATTTTCTGCCCTGGAATTATGACAAGTGTCCTTGCTCCCCTGTAGCCAGGAGCTCTAGGGTACTAGTATTCCTTCTCACTCTGGGACTGTGACCCAGAACCAATTGTGGATAATGCAACAGAATCCTGCACTCGTTGCCAGCAAAGGGTTCTTTGTAATCTCCTTCTGACCACTTATCCAACCCCCTTACTGTCTGTGGAGTGAGAGTTCTGGAATTTACTGCCATAGATTCCATTGTCCCAAAGGCTTGCTGCTGGCTTTCACCAAGTATGGCCTGGCACTGGTTGCCTTGTGAAGAGATTTGGGGCCTCACTGCTGACTTGCCACGCGTGGCATGCACTGGACAGTGATCCCCTCTTACCCTAGAGAGACAGATCTTTCCTGCTAAGCTTCTAAGTTTTCTTGGGCTAGCTGCTTCAGAATTCATTTCGAGGCATCACAATTTGGGGGAGGTCAGGTGGGTCCTTACCTTTAGTCCACCATCTTGGCCCTGCTATCAATAACCCCTTTAAACATTTTTAATTGGAAATTCTAAAACCTTGAACTACCTGCCTCCCAGGGTTACTGGGATGAACACACTCTGTAAATCTTCCACTGTTACAGGCATATGAGTCCTTATTACTGAATTTTGATTCCCCTTCAGGGCCAAATGCAGCATGTTGAACATAGTGTAAATGTTTGCTGAATGAACGAGTGACCCAATTAAGTAACACATGTAACATAGACTATATTACACCATATAAATTTCAGCTATTATTAAATTATTTTTGTCAATGTTAGTAACAAGTCAATTATTCTCTACCCAACTGACAGGCCCCATGGCCAAGTGATTTGGACTGACGGTCCTAGGCTGGAAGGCTTCAGTCCAGTTCCCACATTTATCTTTGATCCACAATGGCACATTACTTCTCCCTTTTGGTCTGCTTCTCTTCCCATTATTTCTACTTTTTCCCTCATTTTACTCAGTTCAATTCAACAGATTCCCCTAAAGTACCAACTGTTAGACCCCCTCAGGATACAGAAGAGACCTACAGCATCCCCTCTGCCCTCATGGAACTTAGTGGTACATGGAAAGACCCCATCTGAATCAGCCAGGGCAAAGAGAGCTAGGTTTCTATTCAGAGGACAGGAGTCCTGGCGCTGTCACTTACGACATATGGCCCTGTGACTTGTCTCCTATCTGGGTCTCAATTTCCAGATCCAAAGTTAAAGGTTTGGGCTAGATGGCTTCTAAATTCCTTTCCACCTCTAAAATTAGGGTCTTGTGAATGATTTCTGGAGAGTGTTTTGAGCTGGAGTCGGAGGTGGGGGGAGGAAGGAAGAGGGGTGCACAGCAGATTCCTCCCCCTCCCCAAACCATTACCTGCTATGTGTGCATGGAATCATAGATTTAGAGTTACATAGAGCTTTTGAGGTCATCAGGTCCAACCTCCTTATTTTAAAGATTAGGAAACAGAGACTGGCAGAAATGGAGTGACTTTCCCAAGGTCACACAGCTACTTAGTAAGCTTCAGAGGGGAGATTTAAACCTGGGTGTTCTTGACTTTGAGTCTAATTCTCTGCTCACTCTCCAGTGTTGTCTATCTTTATAGGGTAGGGAGAAGGGGAGGGAGAGGCACCAAGGGGAGCCTTGACAGCGGCTAAGGACCCTGGGAGCCTCCTGGTGCCCAGAATCTTCCCTGTCCACCCCACCCCCCTCACTGACAAGGAGTGTGCTAGGGAGGAAAGGGTCAGTCAACTCCACCATATCTGCAGGCCTCTTGCAAGAGGGTTTATTAGGAAGAATCCCCAAAGGATCTCGTTATGCCACCATTCTACCTCTAACATGGCTTGGACCCTGAGGACAGTATCATAGAGAGGCTCTAGGGTATTTCAATCATACAAGTTTCCATCTGTGTTTAATACTATTTGTGTTGAGGGTAAGAGAAGGGGGTGGGGAGGACACTGGAGGATGATAGGAACTCCTTGGTAAGTTCCTTGCTTCCTCTACTGGAGACTCAGAGAGTGGTGTGTGAAAATACATATGAGGGCTTTTTGCATATAGAGAAACTGAGGCTGGAAGGGGTAGACTGCCAATATCACATAGTGAGTCAGTAACAGAGAGCCTGGGTCTCCTGACTCCTGTTCCCAGGTACCTTCATTCATGGCATTCATCTTCCATTCTTAAGAAGTCCTGACCCTCTGACCAACTTCAGGAACAAGATTCAAAGCCTCTCCTCATCCCCACAGCTGCTGGCGAACTCCTAGCCCATGCTTATTTCTCACCTTCTATAACATTTACAGTCTGATTACATGGCTTTGCAGCTACGTGGCATGGAGTGCCGGGTTTGAAATCAGGAGGACCCATATTTATAAGTTCAAATCTGGCTTCAGACACTTCCTAGCTGTGTGGCCTTGGACAAATCACTTAACTCTGTTTGCCTCAGTTTCCCTCATCTGTAAAATGAGCTGGAGAAGGAAATGACAAACCACTGCAGTGCCTTTGCCAAGAAAACCCCACATGGGGTCATGGAGAGTTGGACATAGCTAAAAGATGACTGAACAGCAACAAATACACAGCTTTAACATTTTATCTGTTTCTTTGTATTGTTCATTACTTGTCTCAAAGCTCCTTAAAGGCAGGGATCATTTTTATGCTTCTTTGAATTAATTTACTCCAGCGTTTGCTCATTACTTCCAGGATCAAATAGAAACCCCCCTACTTGGCATTGAAAGCCCTTCCCAGCTTAGTTCCTCCCTACCTTTGCAGTCTCATTACACTTTTCTCCATGAACTCTCCAATCCAGTGACTGTCCTCCTGGAAATTCCTGAAGAAAGACCCTCTATCTCCCTACTGCATATGTCCACTGGCTGTCCTTCATTGCTGAAACTCTGTCCCCCCTCATCTCTCTCCCTCCTGGCTTCCCCGACTTCATGCCTCAGCAGAAGTCTCACTTTCTGCAAAAAGTCCTTCCCAGGTTCAAAGACTTGCATGAACTGATGCAGAGTGAAGTTAGCAGAACCAGAACACTGTACACAGTAATAGCAACATTATGCGATGACCAGCTTTTGATAGACTTAGCTCTTCTCCATGATACAAGGATATAAGACAACTGTAAAAGACTCATGATGGAAAATGCCATCCACATCCAGAGAAAGAACAATCAAATCTGAATGCAGATAGTTATGGTTTTTCCCTTTTTTCTGATTCTTCTTTCACAACATGACTAATGTGGAAATATGTTTAACATGATTGTACCCAAGATGGCCTATATGGCCTTTAATCAGATTGCTTGCCCTCTTGGGAAAGGGGCAGGGGAGGGAGAAAAAAAATTGGAACTCAAAATCTTATAAAAGTGAATGTTGAAAACTATCTTTACATGTAGTTGGAAAAAAAATACTATTAAGTGGGAAGAAAGAAGTCTTTCCAGGGCCCTTTCGCCTTAGCACCTTTCCTGTGAGGGTACCCCCACTTTATCCCGTGTCTATCTTGCTTGTACATCACTGTTTGCATGCTCATTTCCCTATTAGACTGTAAGTTCCTTGAGGGCAGGGATCATTTTATTTTTGGTTTTTGCCTTTCCTTCCATCCCCAGCCCTTCGAACAGTGCCTGGCACACAATAGGTGCTTAATAAATGCTAGCTGACCAGCCAGCACCTTGCCTTTCCCAGAATAAATGCTTGATAAATGAGGCTGGTGTGCTCTAAGAATGATTCATGTAGAGCTTTAAGATTCACAAAACACTCTGCATGTTATCTCATTTGATCTCCATAGCAGCCCTTTGAGGTAGGTGCCATTCTTATCCATGTTTTACAGATGAGGAAACTGAGGCTGAGAGAAAAAAAGCAACACTTGCCTCCCTCTACCGCTCCCCACATCAGTCAGATGTCATTGAGTACCTCCCACTTTTCTTTCCCACAAAAAAATTAAAATTTAAAAACTATAACTCATGAATGTGCAAAGCAGAGCATGAACCAAGGTCTTCCTGACTTGGGAGCCATAAGCCACCTAAACATCTCTGCAGTCCTTATACTGAAGTTATATAGGACAGGGACCTCCTTCCCCTTCCTCTCTCCTTCCTCTTCATTCTTTAGTGTGAGTTCCAATGTCCCCTGTGGAACCTGCCCATTCAGGGCTAAGTGCTGCAAATGGTATATTGTCTATGTATTTCCCAAGAAAGTAGGCGACCCTTGTAGAAATTTGGGTTTTTATGTCTCTTTGTCAATAGTAGAAGTGAACCAAAGAGAGCCATAGAAAGCTCGCTTAACACACCAGATTATGGCAGTAGCTGTTGGCGGGTCGGCCTGCTGCCAGTTTCTCCCTCTCCAATTCATCTCCCTTCAACCACTACAGTGATTTTGCTAGAATACAAGTCTGACCATGTCACACCACAGCTCCCTATTGACTCTGGAAGCAAATACAAAATGCTCTGTTTGACATTCAAAGACCTTCCTCACCCAGCCCCTCCCTCCTTTCCCGTCTTCTTACACCTCCCCTCATACGTATGCTTTATTCCAATGATGGCCTCCTGAACCAGAACTCTTTCCCTTGTACCATTTTGTCACGCAGAACCAGAATCCCATCTTCCAACTGAGGTTACTTCAGAAAGTTTAACTATAAGCTCCACTCTCCTGACTGAGGTCTTAAGATTTCAAGATCTCAGGAAGTAAATCGTGTGTCACTGAGACCTCTCTTCTCTAGGCTGACTTGCCCCAGTCTCTTTAACTGATCCTCCTATGACATGAACTCCAGGCCCTTCACTGTCCTGATCACCCTCCTCCAAACACTTTGGATCATCAAAGTTTTTCCTAAATTATGATGTGCAGACTCCAGGCAGGGCCTGACCAGGGAAGAGTATAGTGGACCTACCTCATCCTTATTCCTTGATGATCTATGCCTCTTCTAATGCACAACAATGTAGCAACGGTCCTTTTGGCCGCTACGTCACACTGTCAAATGTTATGAAGTCCACTAGGACCCCCAGATGGTTCTCATTCAAACTGCCATCTCACCATGCATCTACCATCTTGTTCTTGCATCTTTATAAATGGAAAGGGTATCCACCCCCATGAAATCACTATCTTCCCAAATAATAAAGGTCCTCCCCAGCTCTGAAGTTCTATAATTCTATAACAAGGGTCTCTTTCAGCAGGGAAGGATTCCCAGTCTACAGTCATCCTTGGGATTCCAGGATTGTGAGTATGATGCCTGAGCTCTCCCTGAACCATTTCCTTTCATCTGATGTACAGATTCCCTGGGAAATCTTTTTCCCAAAGCTGTCCTCTCATAGGTTTTTCCTTCCTTGGAACCACCATTTTATTTTTGCTTTTGTTTGGGGCTTTTTTTGGAGGGGGGAAGGTAGGGCAATTAGGGTTAAGTGACTTGCTCAAGGTCTCATGGCTAGTTTTTTTTTGTGTTGTGTCTAAGGCTGGATTTGAACTCAGGTCCTCCTGACTCCAGGGCCGGTGCTCTATTCACTGCACCACCTAGCTGCTCCAGAACCACCATTTTAGAAAGGACCACAACTACCTTTCACCTGATTCTGCCTCACTACCCCCAACCTCTTCTCCCTGTGCAAACACCTTTTCTCTAATACCCTTCCTATACTTGCCAGCTCCCCTTTATGTGTTTTTCTTTCCCACTATTAGAATGTAAGTTCTCTGAGGGCAAGGACTCTCTTGTTTACGTGTGTTTGAATTCTTGGTACTTAACACACTGCTTGGCATATAGTAAGTGCCTAATAAATGCTCTATCTTTTAGCTATCCATTTGTTCATTTCTGTGTCCATCCATCTATCACTTATCTACCTATCTGTGCATCTATGTATCTGTCTCTCTAACTGTAGCAGCAAGCACCCCAGTGTCTCCAAGGTGCCTGCTCACACAGGTTCTTGGATCTGCTTTGTTAAAGGAAAGCAACTCAAAATGGGTTAACAAGCTTACTTTAATCAGTCAGACATATATCGTTTACCTTGTTCAGGAGAAAAGGTCAGCACCCTGAACTTCAAAGTAGACAGGCATAATTATCAAGACAGAAACATCAAGTAGACAGATTTCCAAACTGTCCAACCATTACATCCATACCCAGTCAACATCTGGGTTTCCACATTCTGGGTTTTTCAAAGCCGGGGGACTCTCAACAACGGCTTCCCAGAATTCAGATCAAATCACAGAACACTTCTCAAAGTGAGTCCCAAAACAAAGCTACACATCAGGGCTTATATAGCCTTCTCCTGGCTCAGAGAATGTAACAACCTTTTGGACCCACTGGCCAATCAAGAAGTATCAACTGAAAAACAAGCCTCCCACCCCAGGCTCCAGGTGCACTTTAGCCTAGGGGCAGGGAAGATCTTTAAATTTGCATTTCCATTACACTAACCTGCATACCTCTATCTATTATCTCTATCTATCCACAGATCACTTTATCTGTTTATCTATATCTACCTATCTATGAATCATTTTTCTATCCAACCTATCTATATTTATCTATCATCTATCCATCCATCCATCTGTACCATTTTGTCTGTCTATGTATGTATGTAGTATCTATCCATTCATCCATCCATCTCCTTGCCTCCTTCCTTCCCTCCCTCTCCATCCATCTCTCTTTGTCTTCTCTTGGGCCTGTTCTTCTTACATTGAACAGAGCTTCCTGTCCTTTTATCAGCCTCAGAATGCCAGCCTGGGGCCTCCCAGGCCACCTGTCCTTGCCATACCTTTGCAAGTCCTTCTGTTTCCATGGAAACTCAGCCCCTGAAGCCAGCTGGCCTAGACCCCAAAAGATACCCTCCAGATTTTGTAAAACCCTGCTTGACTCAGAGTATTGCAGGGTTTAGATCTGGAAGGGATTTCTGAGGACCTCTAGTGAAACTGCCTTATTTTACATTTGAGGAAGCCCCAGGGACCCCAGAAGGTAAATGTCCTGCCCAAGGTAACAGCCCACAAGTAGGAAGGCCAAAACCTAGAACTGAGGTCTTCTCACTCCCAATTCAGGTTCTTGCCACACTTAGATCACCAAACCTCCCCTCATGAAAAGCAGGGAGGAGGGAAAAGGCGGCATATTTGGTCAAAAGAAAGCCAGGGTGCTAGAGAGTGGAGAGAAGGCAGCTTTAAACCCCAAACACCATTTTCTTCTTAACTCAGACCCCAAGTGGCAAAATGCCCTAAGGAGAATTATGGCCCCTTTGGGTGCTAAAAATAATAAATGATAAAGCTTCTTTCAGTCCAGCAGTTAGCCCGGTAATGAGTCACTCACGGCGGTAAGTCAGTCCTAAGGCTGGAGATCCAAAGAAATCTGATTCCTCCTTGGAAATTAAGGAAAGGTGGGATTTCCTTGTCCTTTTCTTCTTTTCAGGAGCCAAGATAGGAAGAAGTGAACACAAGGTTGTCCTTCACTCCTGGAATGCCACCTCCCTCATCTCTACCTTGAGGCTTCCTTCACTTCCCAGCTACACCCCCCCACCCTTCTCCAGGAAGTCTTTCCTGTTCCCCTTAGTGCTGGGGCCTCTCTCTGTGGCTCACTTCCAATTTACCATGACTAACCGTTGCTCATACAGTTGTCCCTTCCACATTGAGAGGGTTGGGGGTGTGGTGCCCCTGCAATCTGGACAATCTGTGTAACAGGTTTGGCCCTCTCTTCATACCAGAGAACAAGGCTGAATTATTACCATGTTCCAAGTTAAAATATGTTGATATCATATAATACTATACATATATTTTATGCATTTTGGAGTCTCTAAAGTTGTTCTGCGTTATCTGCTGGCCTTTGCATGTAGTCTGTGGCTTCTGCAAAACTTCCCAAAAATTCCTATTTAATTTCCCCCAATATGGGGAAAGTAGAGAGGTGGAAGGGATAATGGTACATAGTTGTTTTCATGCTCTCCCATTAGACTGGGAGGGCCTTGAGGGTCTCTGTATCTCCAGCACTCAGCACAGAGTCCGATACATAGTCAGTGCTTAATAAATATTATTGATGGACTCATGAGAGGCCACATGGCATGGGCCACATGGCATATGGTGGCTGGATCAAGAAAGGTGTGGGTTCAGATCCCACTTCAGACACTTAACTGACTGTGTGATCTTGGGCAAACGCCTTAACCACTCTCAGCCTCCTTCCAAATTGTAGAATAGATGTAATGATAGAAGGTTGTTGGGAGAATGAAATCACACACACATACATATATGTTTGTCTATGCACATGTTTTGTATTATATGTATTCTATATTATGTATAGCACTTTTCTGTATGTGTGTGCATATACATATATATATCATCTGACAAGATGCTTTATATGTGTTTGTTATTATTATTTTTAATGTTCTTTATTTTCTGTCTTTATTAAAATAATGCAAAGGCTTCATTTACACAGCTGACCCTGTGACCTCATTGAGTTAACTGCTTCCCCCTCCAGACCTCAGTGTGATCATCTGTGTGATGTGATGGCTGAGCTAAGTCCTCTCCAAGGACCTTTCTGGCTCTGACAGTTTGTGGTGCTAGGGCTCAAACCCGACCTGACTCACCTCATCACTGCCCTGTCTTAAGGCAGATAGCGAGGCAGAAGGGACCCAAAGCACCCCTTCCTGCTTATTGCCCATTCCGTTTTATTGTTCCCATGAGTTTGGGTTTTTTTCCTATCTGCCTTACTGATGTTATTTTTGCTTCCCATTTTCTTGAAAAACTGAAAATCTAGGAATTTTCCTAGGAGGTAGAGAGGGAGTTGAGGGGATCAGTATTCCAGCCATTCAATTATCTACATATCTACAAAGCAATTAGACTATATATATATATATATATGTATATGTATATGTATATGTATATATATATATATATTAAAGTCCTTAGCCAAGTTCTTTGCTAGAAATTGGGATTATGAAGACAAAAGTGAAATAGACCCCGTCCTCCAGGAGCTTATATTCTATAGTGGTTTACAACGCGGACATCATTCAACAGACTGTTGGAAGGACTACTTACTACTATTACTATTACTACTACTACTGCTGCTGCTGCTACTACTGCTGCTACTACTACTGCCACCATCACTACTACTGATAATACTAGCTAGAATGTATATAGCACTATGTGCCAGGCACTGTGCAAAAGGCTTTACAAATATTCCCACTTTTGAGCCTCACGACAACCCTGGAAAGCATGTGCTATTACCCCCATTTTGCAGCTGAAGAAACCGAAGCAAACAGTGACTTACTTAAGGTCACACAGCTAGTGTCTGAGACAAGATTTAAACTCAGGCCTTTCTAATTCCGAGTCCAGCGCCCTACCCTCCATGTCAGCTAGCTGCTGCTGTAAAAAGGCGCAGCAGAGGAAAGAAGAAAGTGAGAAGAAACATTCACTAAGCACCTGCTATAAGGCGGGTGCTTTATAAATATCACCTTACTTCATTACATTTGAGAAATAAAATAATTTAGGAAGGAAGAAAAAGAAAAACAAGGCTCAGTCCCTGCCCTTGGGGCACCCACGATCCAGGAGGTTAAAGGACCCACAGGACACATTGGGTTCAGCCTAATACATTTTGACATGCATCACTGGAGCTTTTGTGATGGGCCAGGCACTCAGGGTTCTGATAATGCCAAAATGAAGTGCTATGGGTTTCAGAGAAGGGATGAAGAACATGGCCACCTCGGGGTATGAGATGTGGAGTGGAATCAAGGAAACTAAAGAAGATAGCATTTGAGCTGGATTTGGAATATGTACATATATATGTATGTATACACGCACAAGTATGTGTGCACATATGTATGCATACATGTATGTATGTCGATTTATGTATACATGCATGCATATATAGTACTTCAATAGGAAAGGGAGGGAATGGCGTGAGAAGGATGCTGACTGATCACCTACTGAGAGACTGTGGAGTGGCCGGGTGAGCTCAGGACCTAGGCACTTACTGTCCTCTCCTGGCTTGGCTGGGCTTCTGACTCTCTGGCCTTCCTCCACTTCTCTCCCTGGAAGTTCCCTCGTGCCACGTAACCTTCTTACCCTGGAATGTCCCTCCTTCCCAAAGGTCCCATTCTCTCGTTAGTGAGTTCCTCACATTTGAGGAAGAGCACAGACCAGCTGTTCTGCATTTCTCTCTGAACTCTCTGGACTTTGCCTTCATACACCCAAATGGGTATTGCATAGACTACAGCGCCCAGTATGCAGAAAGTGCTTAATCAATCCTTCTGCTCTTGCTTTATTGACCTACTAGCTGTGTGACCCTGGGCAAGTCATAGAACTTCTCTGGGTCTCAGTTTTCTCATTCGTAAGATGAGAAGGTTGGACTTGGGTATCCTTATTGTTCATTCCAATCCTAATTCTAGGATTCTATGAAGCTATGATTATGGACAAGTCTTCCTTGAGCTTTCATTTTCTCCCCTGGGAAATTATGGTGGCTAGATTATACCACTTTAATATGCTATAAGACATGGAGGAGAGAAAGAATAGGGGCACCTCACAGAATACAAGTTTCTGGAGGGCAAGGATTGCTCCCTTTTCTGCTTTTTTATCCCCAGTACTTAGCGTAGAGTCTGGTACATAGTAAGGGCTTAATAAATGCTTGCCAATTGATTGATACTCATGACCTTTTTAACCAGGGAGTTTATCTGAGTCCCTCTGAGTCTCAGTCTCTTCCTCCATGAGTTAATGGATGTAGTTAGGAGTTTTTTGAGGATCAAATAAAATCAGTCTGTCTGTGTTTTGTAATATTAAAATGGTGGCAATGATCTTATTCTTTTCTTTTTGATGAGTTTCAGGTAGAAATGGACCTGAGACAAGTCTCTATGCTACGATTATCCCTTCATATTTCATGTTCTATGGACCTTTACATGAACGAAGAAAATACACTTTTTTGGAGTTGAATAAAAGTCTAAGGCATTCAGCTCATCCTCTCAAGGTAAACCAAGATTATCTTTGGGACAATTCCAGGAGCAGACAGGACAATGGGCATCATACGTGATACCCTGTCCCATGATTTAGAATTCTTCCTCTCAGTGTTTGTGTTTGGAAGACTTTTAGTCCCTAGTCACCCAAATATTATGAGAATTTGGTCTGGTACTATCCATTAAAACATGATTCTTATGTTTTTATGGAGCAATGTCGCATCCAAGTGATTTGGGACATATTCACCATTAGAATCATCATTCTCATTTTGTTTAATGGCATTCCCATAGAATGGGTCCTGGGTCAGGTCGCTCTCTTGCTGGTAACCTTTTGAATTTAATCTTTGTGGATTATCATAGGAGTGAATAATATAGTTGCTTTTTTATTTAAGTGAAATTATTATGGTATTGGCTTATTTTCTGTGGGTTCACTGAGAACCTTCCCAGAACCTTCCTCTCTAGCTGCAGAAAGGACATCCTATTCCACCATGATTTGTATTTCTCCAGAGAAATTTCTATTCTCAAAGTTTTCTATCCCATGCAATTGGAGGTGATCACAATGTGTTGGGACAACTATTTTAAAAATAATAAAACAAAGAGGGTACCCCTGAACTATAGCTGGTAGAATTGTCCGACTTGAACTTCAAGGCAGTCAAAGTAATAAAGGTATAAATGAGAAAGGGAGAAAATGAGTTCAGGCCTTGAATATGAAAAGTACAGAATAGTAGCATCATTTACTATGATAATTGTATATTATATTATTTTATGTTATATATATTATAATTATAATGACAAATCATTAAAATTCTAAGTTTCAGGGTAATTGCTGACTTGCATAGGTAGAAAAAGATTATTTGGCAAGAGTTTCTTACCCAAATGAAATTATAGGGCAATTTTAAAAAATATTTTACTATTTTTTTCTGGGCAGTGTGGTATAGTGAGATAGAAGGCTAGCCTTGGAATCAGGATAACAATGATGACGAGGACAAGGAAGACAAAGAGGAAGATGATGATGGTGATGGTGATGATGATGATGGTGATGATGATGATGATGGTGGTGATGATG
>NW_027185697.1:16593203-16593308 GCF_028583685.1 Petaurus breviceps papuanus | reverse complement strand
TGGTGATGATGATGATGGTGATGATGATGATGGTGATGGTGATGATGGTGGTGGTGATGATGATGATGGTGATGGTGATGATGATGATGGTGATGATGATGATGG
>NW_027185697.1:16583052-16593103 GCF_028583685.1 Petaurus breviceps papuanus | reverse complement strand
TGGTGATGGTGATGATGATGATGGTGATGATGATGATGGTGATGGTGATGATGATGATGGTGATGATGATGATGATGGTGGTGATGATGATGATGGTGATGATGATGATGATGGTGGTGATGATGATGATGGTGATGATGATGATGATGGTGGTGGTGATGATGATGATGGTGATGGTGATGATGATGATGATGGTGATGATGATGATGATGGTGATGATGATGATGGTGATGATGATGATGATGGTGGTGGTGATGATGGTGATGGTGATGTGTTAGCATTTACATGGCACCTTAGAGTCTGTGAAGCACTTTACAAATATTATCTCATTTGATCCTCATGACTGTGGGAGGTAGATGCTGTTACTATACACATTTTACAGAGGCAGAAACTGAGGCAGACAGGGTAAAATGACTTGCTCAGGGTCACATGCAGCTGGTATCTGAGGACAGATTCATACTTAAATCTTCCTGACTCCATATCCAGTGCTTTATTCACGACCTCACATAGATTATTTAGGTAAAACTACTCCTTATGACACTTAGTAGCTATGGGACACTGGACAACTCAGGGTTCTAGGTAACCCTCTAAATAAATCACAGTGAGCTGCTGGTCTGCATTGGTAGAGGGGATTTCCACACCGGGAGTTCCCTACCCAGGTAAAACCACTCAGTCAAAACCACTTCAGTGCTGTGTTGCTATGAGTCACTCTTCAGGCAAGCGGAAAATAGATGTCTTGGGAATATGGTCCTGGAATTCTTGGTCACCATTTGTCAGGACCAAGGAATTAATAATACTCATGTCAAAATAAAAATGGAACATAATAAAAACAGATATAATTTATACATATATCACTATATAAAGAATCTGGACTCAGGCACTGGCTGTGTGACTCTGGGAAAGAAATTTAACCTCTGTCTGTCTCAGTTTCCTAAACTGTAAAATGTGGATAATAATAGCTCCTACCTCTCAGGGTTGTTGTGAGGACCAAAAGATATAATATTTATCTCTCTCTCTCTCTCTCTCTCTCTCTCTCTCTCTCTCTCTCTCTCTGTTTGTGTGTGTGTGTGTGTGTGAATGTATGTGTGTGTATACATACATATTTCAGGCTTGCAAAATACTTTCTTTCCATCATCTCAACAACCTTGTGAGTTGGGTACTGCAGATGTTATGTTTTTTGCAGATGACAAAACTGGGTCTTATAGTGTCTAAGCAACTTTTTCCTGGACAGCTAATAATATCTTTTGGAGTCAGAATCAGCCCCCCAAATCTTCCTCACTCCAGCTACAACTCTAGACAGAAACTACACCACATGGCATCTCAAATACCCAAATCACTCCAAAACATCGAATTTGCCAGTCAGATCTTTCTCCCCATTTGAATCACCAGTTTAGAACCAGGAGAGACCATGATTCCAACCTCCCTATTTTATACATGAAAAAGCTAAGTCCAAGAGAGGCTCCCTGCTTGTCCAGGGTCCCAAATGTTGTAAGGGGCAGTCAAGATTTGAACCCAGGACCAAATTCATCTCTCTTTCACATGCTCCCCAGAAAGTGAGGACCACTGAGCTAGTACATACTTGGATGTTGCCATGTTATTCTAAATCTAGACCATCTTTTCCTTCTATTCTGTCTCACATAAACCTCAGGTTTCCTATAAGCCCATATACTGGTTATCTTTTAGTCCATATCTGGAAAGGCTTTTTTCCTTTAAAAGTGATCTTCTCAGGGTACGCCTGCATTTGGACCAATACCAAGTAATTGATGATATCCATTGCTAATCACTAGGCGTGTTTCTGCAAGATGATGTCGCTGGAGATGTTATTTAGTATTGATGGAACTCTTGAAACATTTTATCATCTTTTCAATTAACCAAGATGATTAATGATGAAGACACAGAGTCACAGAAGAAAGTTAAGTGGCTTCCCGAGGTCCCAGGGCCAATCTACAGCGATCCTGGATTGTGTCTCTTATCCTCAGAATTATCCTCTCACCACTACCATTCAAGGGTCCACCATCTGTCTTGTACTATTCGATGGTAACAAAAAAAATCTTATGACATGGATACTGAGACCTCACTCTGGGGCCAAGCCAAAGATTGAGGCCATCCACCCATGGAGTTAGAGGCAGCACAGTTCAGAGGAAAGAACATTAGAATGGTCAGGGCCTGGGTTTGAATCCTGACTGCTATTTATGCCCTGAGTGACCACAGGCAAATTACTGCATCTCTCTGGCCCTCAGTTCTTCAGCTGTAAAATTAGGGCCTCTAAGATTCCTTCTAGCTCAAAACTTATAATCCTATTAATCCAAGTTAATTTATTTTTTTAAAGCAATTGGGGTTAAGTAACTTGCTCAAGGTTACAGGGCCAGGTTTTTCTGGGTGGGTGCTAAGTGTCTGAGCCCAGATTCGATCCCCAGGTCATCCCGACACTGGAGCTGGTGCTCTTACTTGCTGTGCTACCTGGCCTCCCCAATCCAAGTTAATTTAAACAGCATTTATTAGGCACATATTAGGTGCCAAACACTATACTAGGAGCTGAGGCGACAGACAAAAAAGATCCCTGTCCTCAAGAAGTGTACATCCTACTGAGTTCTAATAAGGACCCATATAAGTAATTAGAATGTATATACACACATACACACATATGTGTGTAAGCATGTATGTACATGTGTATATATAGATAACACACATATATACATGTATATGTATATATGATCAAATTTGGCCCCAGACACTTACTAACTGTGTCACTCTGGGCAAGTCACCTAACCTCATATAGCCTTAGTAAAATAAGGGGTTTGGACTAGAAGGATGGCCTCTAAGATCTCTTCCAACTGCAAATCTCTGATCTCTGATGCATCTTCTAGACCTAAGAATCCATCACCATCCAGAGAAAGAACCATGGAGTCAGAATGCAGAACGAAGAAGATCGATGTTTTGTTTTGTTTTATTTTGCTTTTTTTTCCTTTCCCATGGTTTCTCCCATTCCTTATAATTCTTCTATGCAACATTACTAATGTGAAAATATGTTTAATAGGAATGTATGTGTAGAGTCTATATCAGATAGCCTATATCAGATTGCAAACTGTCCTGGGCAGCGAGGGAAGAGGGAAGGGGAGAAAATTTAAAACTTATGGGAGTGATTGTTGAAACCAAAAAAATAAATAATAAAAAAGAATATAGCACTAATTCTGAATTGAGGAGGATTTGGAAGGATTTATTAGCTGTATAGGAGACAGACAAGTGCTAGAGTCAGCATCTTCATCCCAGTTAGTTGAGAAAGACTTCAGGGAGAGAGTAGAATCCCCAGAAATCCCAGAATATTGAAAGGGAAAACTGTGTTGGATTGAGAAGTGCAAGGTATGGTCTGAGAATATATCCAAGATGGATTTGTTTAGGCTCAGGGGAATGTCTGGGAAAGAAGATGAGTGTAGAGCACTCTGATGAAGTGCAGTGGGCCTGAGGGATGGTAACTAGAAGCCCCCTTGGAGATTTTTGGCTCAAAGACAGGGGGTCAGAAGGGAGCTATGGAAGCGGTGGAGGGATAGAGATACCTTTCCTCACCAGTCAGCAGTTATAGCAATCATGACAGCAAGCCATCTCACATATATCTGTGCAAACAAGCACCACAACAATAATAAAATATTTTATTACACTTTAAGATTTACAGAATATTTTGCATATATTATCTCATTTGATCCTCACAACAATTCTGTGAAATAGGTGCTATCATGTAACCCCATTTTATAGGTGAGGAAACAGTAGTGAGGAGAGGTCAAGTGACTTTCCCAGGATCATACACAGCTAGGAAGTATCTAAGGCAGGACTTCCAGACTCCCAGTTCAGTGTTCCACTGCCTAGTTGTCCCTAGCTGAACCAACATGTGCACGTCTGATTTGCTACATTTAAGTTGTAAGGGAAGAGAACAGGAAGGAACTAACTGTTTTAATCTGACTTATGAAAGCTTGGGATGGAAGAACACTAGACCAGCACCATAGGTTATATTTATTTGAGGAGTATTTGGGCATGTATCATGATCAGAGCTAAAGGGACCTTAGAGACAATCTAATCCAACTTTTACAAAAGGAGGAAACTGAGAGCCAGGGAATTTAAGGGGCTTGCCCAGATTTACACAGGCAATGATCTACAAAGGTGGGCAGGGATTTTTCTTTTTTGTCTTTGCAGCCACAGTGTCTGGCACACATACAAAATCACACCAAAGGATCTGAAATCTCATCAGTGGCTGATTCAAAAATGCAAATAACAAACCATCCTGGGTGAGTCTTGACTACATTCTCCCCTTAGTCCACTCTGGGTGTTCATCCAATGTGCTGGGGCTCTCCCTCGATTTCTCCTATCATTAAGAGGGAACCAGTAAAAATGAAGAGAAAGGAGAGGACATCCCTTTGTAAAGGTGGTGGATGTTACTAATACATTACACATTGCATGTTTTCAGACTTTGTCAATGTATTGATAAGCTATGCTGATTTTATTTTCCTCTTTAAAAAATATTATCTGTTTTATGAGATGGCTTCAAGGAGGATGAGAGAGAATACTTGAGATGTTTAGGATGACATAAAGAGCAGAAGACGTCAATAAAAACTTACTTTTTAAAAAAGAAGGAAAAAAGGAGGGTATCGGTGCCCCATCCGGGTTTTCCTCTGGTTATCTCCCCAAGTTAGTCCCATGAGAACACATCTTTCATTGGGAGTCCAACTTTTTTCAATAACATATTTTACTTCATTTCCTATTCATAAATCCTAGCATTACAGGCTAGTTACTTCCACTACATACCCCCTACTGCCCTTTGGATAAGATTTAGTTTCAATCTTAGTGTGCTCTCTTCGCACATAGTAGGTATTTAATAGTGCCACAGATTCAGACCTGGAAGGGATCTCAGAAACCATCTCGTCAGTCAGTCAACACACATTTACTAAATGCCTCCTCTTCACTTAGCACTAAGTATACAAAGAAAGGCAAAAATAATCCCCAACCTTAAGGACCTTGAGTTCTTTTTTTGTTTGTTTGTTTTTAATTTTTTTTAGTACTTTGAGTTCTAATGGAGGAGACACCATTCAGAGGACTGAGTACAAAGAAAATGTAGACAAAGACCTGGAAGGTCAAGATGGGAAGGCACTAGCAACAGGGAAGACTAGGGAAGACCCCGCAAAGGATGGACATTGAGTTAAATCTCAAAGGAGGCCAATAAATGGTCATTAAACTGATTTGTGTTATCCTGCAGCATCTAAATGCTGGTTTCCAAATACAACATGGCTAAAAGGTTGTTGACGCAGTTAAATGTATAGTGGATAGAGGGCTGGATTTGGAGTATGGAAGGCTGATACTTACTAGTTGGGCAAGTTGCTTAACTGCTGTCTGCCTCAATTTCCTCATCTGTAAGATGGAAATAATAAAAGCTCCTGCCTCCTAGGGTCATTGTGAGGATTGGATGAGATAAAATTTGTAAAGTGTTTTGCAAACTTTAAAGCATTATGTAAATGCTATGATTATATTATTATCTGATTTTTTTGTTTTTTTGCCTTCTTAAAACAAGCATGCATTTCAACATCTCATGATAGCCCACCCCAACTCAAAGAGTAATGTCATATGACATGGCTCTTAAAAGGGCCACATTCGTTAGCCTAATGAATCCAGAAAAGCAATACATTAAGACATTAGCCATCAAAACCGTCACGTGAGCTCCTGACAACATAAGGAGGGAAAAAAAGATGGGAGTTGGAATGTCAGCCATATGGCTTAGTACCTAAGGCGTCCTACATGGCTTTTCAGTCCTTTCACTCTGGGCCTCTGAAAATGCCCTGACCTTCCCTAAAAGCCAACAGCACCCAGGACTTTTCAAACAGAGCTTTAAGTGGAAGAGCCAAAGACCTCGGGAGCCCCGAGCAGCTTTGTCGGAGGCAAAGTTCAGGCGAGAAAGGCTCCGTAATAAAAGCTGCACGAAGATAATAAATGGGGGCTGTCAGATTGATTCTCACTTGAGACCCCAACTGTAGCTAATATTACTCGATATGCAGATGTTTTCTGTCTCTTTCCCTCTTTAAAAAAAATGGAGTATGTTTGAATGGATTAATGAGAAATTGGTATTAATATGAAGAGGATATGACGCAGAGTGACCCAGGGAGGCAGAAATGTCAAGTGCTGGAGACATGTGTGAGTGATGGAGGATCTCGGGAGTTTAAAACGTTTAATAGCTCTTCAGCTTCGGGACCACACAACCCTCTGGAAGAGGGAAACAGCCAAACCCTAACTCGACTAAAGCCAACCGTCAGGCAGGGGACAATGCATTATTCACCTTTAGGGAGGCAATTTAGTGCAGCAGATGAAGAGCAGGACGTGGAGTCGGGTAGATGGAGGTTTCCATCCTATCTCCGACGTTAATGAGCTGTGTGACCCTGGCCGGGTCCCTCGCCCTCTCTGAGGCTCCTTCCTCATGGGGCTTTGGTGAAGATCAAATGAGATAATGTATGGAAAACACTTAGCAGTCCGTGAAGCGTTATAGAAATGCAAGTGCTGATTATTTTCATTAGATTGCTCAGCTCATCTTTTCTTTTCTTTTTTTTAATGGCGTTCAGCTAGAAATAATCCAGGAATGCCAATAACCTGTCACTCTTCTATAGTCAGTGTTCTGTGGGCTACTGCGCAGGCAGACGAGATTGTAGCAGCGGCAGCAGCAGCATGTTCATCATCGCCCAGCGGCGGGCTCATAGGTACAGGCTTGATAATGCCTGTTTAGTAATTTTAGTAAATGGTCCCAGCACCTCCAGAATCAAGCATGAAGCCCTCTGCTTGGCGTTCACCCTCCCAAACCTTGATCTTCTCCCCCACGTGCTCTGCGATCACTGTCTCCCAAACGAAGTATCCGCCTCCAACTCCAGGTATTTCCCCCCATCCCTCCCTATCTCTGCCTCCCAGATCCCCTGGCTGCCTTCAAGTCCCTGCAACAATCTCACCTTTTACCAGAAGCCTTTCCCGACCCCTCTGATGAATGCAGTGGTTTTCCCCAGCATACCATGCTACCTTCGCTGTTGATCACTTAGTGGCCAAGTCTCACAAAATTGTCTGAGGAGCCTAAAGTCTAATGATTTTTGCCATTGCTTATACAAGGAGTAGAAATAAAAGTAGAATTAAAGCCTAAATCTTCCTGACTCCTAAGACAATTTTCAATCCAGCATCTTCTGCCCCTTCAATTTTTTATTGTTATAGTATTTTATCGTCGTTCAGTCATTTTAGTCATATCCAACTCTCCATGACCTCATTTGGGGATTTTTTGGCAGAGATGGTGGAATGGTTTGCCATTTCCTTTTCTGGCTCATTGTGTTCATATAAGGCAAACGAGGTTAAGTGACTTGCCCAGGGTCCCACAGCTAGTAAGTATTTGAGGTCAGATTTGAACTTAGGTCTTCCTGACTCCAGGCCCAGTGCCTTGCGCACCATGGACCATCTAGCCGCCCCACTGTGGCATTTTAATAAACTATAGAGCTAGGTGGCACAGTTGTTAGAGTGCTGGCCTGTCCTGACTCACCTTTGTGAGTTCAAATCCAGCTTCAGACACTTGCTAGGTCACTTTGCCCTGTTTGCCTCGGATTCCCCATCTGTAAAATGAGCTGGAGAAGGAATGGAAAGCCACTCCAGCATCTTTGCCAAGAAAACCCCAAATGGGCTCACAAAGAGTTAGACAGGACTGAAAAATAACTCAACAACAGTAAAACCTAGAATACTGTCCTTGGAATCAGAGACCCTGACCCAAACCCCATCTCTGTCACCTGCCACTTGGTTTGTGTATAGGGCAAGTCATTTAGTATCCTTCTTTTCCTCATGAAGGCTCAAAATCTCTGCTCTTTTAATGTCACATTGGGAATTAGGGAGAGAGAAGGGGAAGGGCATCTAGACCTATGATTTTATCTATATAGGAAACTCACTGGACCTGAGATTGGATGCTGAAGGAGACCTTAGAGGTGTCTGAGTCCAGTTAAGTCTTTACAAGGTGAGATGGCTTGCCCAGGGTCACATAGCTAAGTCAGTGTCTAGGCAAGATATAAACTCAGGTCTTCCTGACTCCAAATTCAACACTCTACCCACTGTGCCACCTAGATGCCCAACTCTCAGTAGAAAACTCCTTCCACAGATGGAAATTGGTAACTTGTCTGCATAGTCCTTGAAGGCTGCCTGAGAGGTTAAATAGATAACATAACACAAAATATAATATATAATTAAGTACCCGATGTAACTACAATATATTATGATAATAGTATTTGTAAAGCCAATCTGCAGATGGATGGAACAAGGATCATAAGATCAGGGGTCAGGCACCCCATCACCCACAGCCCTTAACTTGGGGCAGAAACCAGGGACCTTGAAGCATTAACCCATCAGACACCTTGGCAAAGCATCATTCATGAAAAGTGAATGAGATGTTCATCCATCACACTCAGCCCCATGTTTGCGGCCAGGCATTCTAGCATGAATAATCCAAAACAGAAGATACTGCTCCTGAGAGCTTTGTATGGTAGTCAACTCTGGAATGCATCCCATGATTTGCTCTGTGAGTGTGTGAGTGTGTGTGTGTGTGTGTGTGTGTGTGTGCAGGTTCATTATTCTGTTTATTAACCTTGATATTAAAATGAGTTTACATTTCCCAGAGCATAACCCGGCTGATGGCCAGGGCAGGCAGCCCAGATCCACACTGGTGGCCAAGCTGGGGTAACTAATTTGCTACAAATATCCCCAAAATGTGGTCAATGTCCATGTAGCTAATAGAGAAAATATGGAAGGCCAAGGTCTGAGACTTAATGCATTTTGGAATCATGGATTTAGAGATGAGAGAAACCTTTGAGGCCATACAAAATGAATGATCTTCATTTTTCAGATGAGGAAACTGAGTCCCAGAGGGGGTTAGTGTCTGCCACTCTGCCTGGTTTCAACTACAAAGATGACCCTCTCGGATGAAACTCATCATCTCTAATTTCACCACCAGGTTGCTAACTCAAGCCTTGACTAACTCCACCTCCCTCAGCTCCTCTCCCCTTTGAAAGGAGAGCTGGAGGGTGGGGAACAAAACTTCTCCCAATGCCTTCCTTTATGGATCACAGAAACAGGCCTTTTGGCCTCAGGTTTCTTCGCCTCTGCTGCTCTGCCTGGTCTCAGCCCCATGGAAGGAGGTCCACCTCACTGTGTGCCTTGGGCATCCATTTCCCTCTTTCCTGCCTATTTGTGTGCTGTCTCATCCCTTGAAATTGTAAGCTCATGGAGGGAAGGGACTATCTCTTAATAGTTATATCCCTGGTGCTTGGCACAATGGCTGTCACATAGTAGGTGGGTAATAAATGTTTATTGGATTGCATTGGAAGTGGCAGGGTCAGGGTTTGAACGCAGGTCTATTGACTCTGAATACAGTACTATATAACCCAGCACATATAATTCAGTCTAATGGAGGACTCTCTTGGCTCTTATTCAGAGCATGTTTGCAAAAACTGAAAGAATCACAGTCTAAAACTATTTCATCATTCACGGGACTAGAGCCACAGAGCTCCGGGATAATCTATAGCAATCAATTAACAAGCCTCTATGATGTGCCCACTGTGTGCCAGGCCTGGGGACACAGACGTTGGGGGAAGCAGGTGATGAGGACCCTCCTGACATGAGGTATCTGCCACAAGTGACTGGAGGCCCTGTCACAACCTGCTTTTCTCTAATTTCATCAATGATTGGGAATTGGGGCTGTCCTCATTTCATAGACAGGAAAGCTGAGGCACACAGGGGTTTTGTGGCCAGACAGAGACAAAAAGGAGAATTTGCCTTGACTCTTCCTGCTCCCAGCTCTCCTTTCTAAGTCTTTTCTCATCATTCAACTTGCCCCACCCCTGACTTCCCTCTTCTCGCCTCTCTCTCCCTCCTTCTCTTCCTTTCTCTCTCTTCCTTTCATCCTTCTCTCTGTCTCTCCTCTCTGTGTCTCTCTTTTCTCTCTCCTCTGTCTCTCTCTCCTGTCTCTGTCTCTCCTCTCTCTCCCTCCTTCATTTCCTTTCTCTCTTCC
>NW_027185697.1:16557741-16583042 GCF_028583685.1 Petaurus breviceps papuanus | reverse complement strand
ACCACTCTGATACAGGACCTCATGTCCCCAAGCCTGGACTCTTGAAATAGTCTGCTGGAGGGTCTGACTGCCTCAAGTATCTCCACTCCAATCCATCCTCCATTCAGGATAGATCTTCCTAAAGTGCAGGAATGACCTCCTTAGCCCCCCATTTAGTAAACTCCAGTGACTCCCCATCACCAACAAGAAGAAATGTAAAGTCTTCTGCTTAGCATTCAAAGTCCTTCCAATGTGGGCCCTTCCTACCTTGCCCCTTTCCACATATCCTACAATCCCGTGACTGACCTCCCGGCTCTTCTGCCCAGCTTCTGACTCCATGCATTTTCACTGACTTCCCCCAAGCTCAGAACTCTCTCCCTCCACATCTCTATCTTCTGGCTTCCCTATAAGGAGGCTTTCCTGCTCCTCTTTAATTTCACCTTTCCTCTGAGATTATCTCCATTTTCTGTGGCTTTTGTCTTGGCTGTGAAAGAGAGAGTGAGACTGACAACTCCATGCAATTCTGCCTCCTTTAATCCAGCTTACACCTAAGTCAAGACATAGTTAACACGATGACATCAGTCCTCCTCAAAAATTAAGGGCAAATAACAACATTGGTGACAATAGAAACACTCCCAACTTAATTCTGTCTATATCTTCTTTGTACATCTGCCATTTTCCCCTTTAGACTGTGGACTGGAGAACAAAGATTCCTTTCCCACCATTCTTTGTGTCCCTAGTGCTTAGTCCAGCATGCTTAAATGCTTGTTGACTATTGACTGTTGACTTCCTTCCTCCCCCTTCACCCTTCCTCTGTTTTTCCCTCTCATTTTCCTTCTTCCTCCCCCTTTGCTTTTCCCTCTCCATCCCCTTTCCTCTCTTCCTTCACACAGAGAGTAAATAGCAGAGTCAGGATTCAAAGCCAGTTGTGACTTCAAAGCCAATGTTTTCAATACCTCATCTCCAACCTCAATCATATTTGAAAACTTGCCTCTACAACATCTAACTAGTTATCTGCCCTCAGTTTAAACACTTCTAGTGAGGAAGAACATACTATCTCCCTATCAATAAATCTATAAGCTTTCATTAACAAGTAGCAACAGCAGTCTCAGCAGCAGCAGCAGTAGTAGTAGTAACATTCATATATTGTTTTAAGGTTTGCAAAGTACTTTAAGTAGATTATCTTCTTTGATCTGCTGTACCTTATGAGCAATAGTAGTAGCATCAGCAGCAGCAGCAATAGAAGCAGAAGCAGCAGCCTCAATAGTAGTAGCAGTAATAGTAGTAGTAGTAGTAATGATAGTAGTAGTAGTAGTAGTAACTAACACTTACATAGTGCCTTAAGGTTTGCAAAGATTATCTCCCGTTTGATCTGCCCTAGAACCCTGTGAGGTAGATGCTATTGTTATGCTCATTTTTCAGATGAGAACACTGAGTCTCAGGAGAATAAGTGACTTGCCCATGTTTATAGAGCTGGTAAATGTCAAAGATGGGATTTGAGTCCAGATCTCCCTTACTCTGAGTCTTCCATTCAGGAGACTGTGTTGTCACTCTCTGATTCACACTTAGATGCTCACAACTAAACTTAGCCTTCTCTAGTGGGTATTTCTTCTCAGAAGACAACATAGAGCATGATGCACACAGTAGAATACATCCTGTGGTAGAATATCAGGCCCTTTGGCATTAGGAGCAGTGAGGTGTTTGGGGCCCAACAGAGCTGTCTTGATATGAAGATGAACCTCTTCTTTGCAGAGCTCATGAAAAAGCAATAGAGTCAAAATAAAAAACACCATCCCCCACTTTTTGGGAAAATGAAATAAGGTTAAGTGAATGTCATAGTTAGTCTTAACAAGAAAAGATGTCACAAAAGGGCAACATACAGTGCAAAAGGAGTTTATGGAAACAGAAGGACAAGTCTGCCTGCTTTGCCTGATGACAGTTGTGTTGGTAGAATGGAGTCAGGGGCCCACAATGAGAAAACCAAGGTCCAGTGAACTCTCACCCAGGCCCATCTGAGAAAAAGTATTGTCAAGGACATCTTGTTAATGATCTTGTAACATAAAGTCCAGAGTCACCAGTCCCTTGTGCCCTCTGTGCCTGAGACCTCAGGTTTCTAAGACCATGTCCTAATACACAAGACTTTCCCAGACACACAACACAGGGAACATCCACACAGACTCACAGGGGAAGCGGCCCACATAGCTCCTCTGTTCAGAACCATAAGTTGTCCTCCAATGAGGTCATGCCTGGCTCTTAAACTCTGTCTTGCAACAACATATTCAGCTCTGCAAACACAATATATAAGGGCCAGCAAACAAGCACCACTTCAAAGGACCAGGATTTCCTGAGTGGAAGCTTGGGAGTGGGAGATAAGCCCATGACCACAGTAGAGACATCACCAATGGCTATTGTCTCCTTGCTCCCACAGCTCAACTACCCTCCTCTCTAATTGTGGTAATGATTGGTTGGGGGCAAGGGAGGGAGAGTTACAGTCATTGGCAATAATATTCAACTCTCCTCAAAGCATGGGGTCCAGGTCCCCCAACCACAGGATTGTAGGTTTTCATTCATGTTGAATAAACCACTTCCCTTGAAAGCAGCCTCTATCACTGAGTGAACTGAGCCCAACAAAAGGTCTGAAGTAGAATAATTGAATGAATGACAAGGGTGTGCTTTTCCTTAAGAGAGGATCATTCACAAGACTTGAATCTGGCACCAAATCTATTCCCCCAACCTGACTCCTACATAGGTCACTTAGGAAGACAGGGGAGAGAGAGACAGACAGACAGACAGAGAGACAGAGACAGAGAGAGGTGGCCTACTACCAACACACCAAATGTTGGTGCCAATGAGATTTCTGCCCAAAGTAGGACAAAATTTTAAATCAGACTTTGGAGGATACAATGCTCTCAATTCAGCATAGCTGTCCATTTATTCAATGAGGGACTGTTTTGCATTGTCATTTACTCATTGAATTCATTCTAATAGAGAACCATTGTAGGGAAGTGTAAGGTATGGTCCTTGATTGGAAGTATCTTACACGGAAGAAAAGATAGGCAATATCTAAGTCACTGTTTGTTGTGCATTCTCCAAGAGGACTGAAATGACATCTCTATGTCAGTCAAGTTTCAGTGTGTCTGACTGTGGCTGATCAGACCAATTTGAGCTCAGAACGCTCTACCACAGGTCAGGCACAAATAGTCCATGTGAACATCTGGGGTGAATTCTCTAAATTTGCACATCTCATCTGTCTTTTGAGCTACTTCAATTTTGGTTTTCTCACAGAGCATCTCTGATGAGGGCACTCCATGCTGAGAGGTCCTGTGACAATGTCTCCCGTGTCATGCAATCAATTCTAAAGTTCTTCAGAGAGACCTTGAGAATGTCCTTGTATTGCTTCTTCCGATCACCACGTGACTTGTCCCATGTGAGTTCTCCAAAAACCAGTTTTTTTGGCAAGTCTATGTTTTGCATTTGAACAGTCTGTCAGAGTTGCGCTCTCTGAAGCAGAGTTTGAATAGTTGGCAGTTTAGGTCGAGTAAGGAGCTCAGTGTCTGGTACCTTATCCTGCCGGGTGAACTTCAGAACCTTCCTAAGACAATTCAAATGGAAGTGATTCAGTTTCCTGGCCTGGCGCTGGTACAGTGTCCAGGTCTCACAGGTATCCAACAATGAGGTCAGCACAATGGCTCTGTAGACCTTTAGTTTGGTAGTCAGTCTAATACCTCTCTCTCACACTTTTCTCCAGAGTCTCCCAAACACTGAGCTAGCTCTGGCAGTACATGTGTCAACATCATTATCACTGTGTACAGCCCTAGAAAGTACACCACCAAGGTAAGTGAACTTATCCTCAGCATTCCATTTGCTGTAACCAATGGCTCCATTCATGGATGTTGTGTTGGTGACTGGTGGAGCACGTGTGTTTTCTTGGTGTTAATTTTAGGCCAAAATGAGCACAAGCAGCAGAGAATTGGTCCATACTTTGGTTCATCTCAGCTTCAGAGGCTGCATTGAGTGCATAATCATCTGCAAACAGAAAGTCATGCACCAACCCTCCCTCTACTTTGGTCTTGTCTTGTAGCATTTTCACGTTGAAGAATTTACCATCAGTGCAGTAGCTGACCTTGAAATCCTTTTCATCCTAGTTGACAGCGTTTGAAAACATAGTTGAAAATATCATGCTAAAAATCATGGCAGTGAGCACACAGCCTCGTTTCACTCCATTGGTGACTAGAAAAGCCCAAGAGCATCATCCATTATCAGGCAAGCACGCCATCGTGAAATTGATGTACAATGCTGATGAGCTTCTCTGGGCAACCAAATTTGACATCATTTTCCACAAACCCTCATGACTGACTGCATCAAAGGCCTTGGTCAAATCAAGAATGTTATGTACAGCCCTCCGTTCTGCTCCTGGCATTTCTCCTGGAGTGTTGGGCAGCAAACACCATTTTGACCATTCCTTGGCCCTTTCTGAAGTCACGCTGGCTCTCGGGTAGAGAACCATCTTCCAGGTGAAGGATTAGTCTATTAAGGGGGACTCTGGCAAGAATCTTGCTGGCAATAACTAAGAGAGAGAGCCCCCCCTGTGATTGTCACAGGACAATCTATTTCCTTTACCTTTATAGAGATGGATAATTGAAGTATCTTTGAGCTTCTGGGGAATAACCTCCTCTTGCCATATAACCCAAAAAATTCCAGTCAGTTTTTGTGTGAGCAGTGGACCCTCTGCTTTTAAATCTCAGCTGGAATAGAATCAGCACCAGACATTTTGCCACAGGACAGGATCCTGATGGCATTCAAAACCCGAAGATTTCAGTTGGAAATTTGTCTAGAGAGAGATTGACTTCAACCTGAGGTAAATGGTCAGTGACTTCAGTATTGGTTGATGATGGTCTGTTGAGAACACTATGGAAAGGTTTAGTCCATATCCCCAGGATCACGTTCTTATCACCAATCAATGTGGTTCCATCAGCATTGAGTAGTTGAGATGCACCATAGGTCTTTGGCCCATAAATAGTCTTCAGGGCATCATAAAAACACTTTGGGTTGTTACTATCAGCTTAAAACTGAATTTCATCTGCCTTCTTACTGAGCCAAGAATCTTGTATCTCTCCAAGCTTCTCTTGTACTTTACTCTTGCTGGAATTAAATGTTACCTTCTTAGAGATGGATGAACTATCCTGCTGGTAAACCCTGTAGAGTTCTTGTTTTTCAGTTAGCAGCTTCTGAATTTCACCATAATTTTCATCAAACAAGTCTTGATGTTTCGAGTGTTCTGACCTAGATGAGCACATATACCAAATATCTGAAAGCTGCCCACTCCTTTTCTGCTCCACTGTTGCCAATTGTGTTTTGGCTCAACTCCCTCCAAGTTAGCAACAAACCATTCTGGCTCAGAGAAAAGCTCTAATCTGTTGATGTTGTCTTCTGGTAGTCATTTTGCCTTGGGGCCACCACTTTTATTGAATGTGAATATTTAGCTTGGAAAGGATAAGTCTATGATCAGTCTGGCATCTACACCACATATTGCCCTCATCACTCTCACATCTTGTCTGTCTCTTCTCCTTGCAATGATATAGCCTATTAAATGCCAGTGTTTCCTGTGAGGGTGCATCCATGAAGTTTTATTATTTTTAGATATATGGAAGTCAGTGTTGGTGATGACAAGGTAAGTAGATGCACAAGTCTTCATTGGTAAGTCACTATTACTGTTGCTGTTTCCAATTCCATTCCTCCCAAGGACTCCCTGCCATGTCTGGAAGATAGGAAGATCAGAGAAGGGGGGAGGATATTTTGTTTTCTATGATCTCATATTTAGAAGATTCTGTTCAGTTCTGAACACTACAGTTTAAGAAGTATTTTTGATAAGTTGGAGAGCTTCCAGGGAATGGGAAAGGGCCTTGAGTTTATGCCATATGCCATATTCTTCCAGGATCCCTTGAAGGAATTGGGAATGTTTATCCTGGAGAAGAGAGGACTCAGGGAAAGTATGAGAGCTATCTTCAAGTATTTGAAGTATTCTCCTGTACATGAGATGAGGCCTTTGCTTCCTTCTTGCTGACCCTAGGTGACAAAACAAGAAGCATTGAGGAAGAATCACTAAGAAGTCAACAGAGGATGGATATCAGGGGGAAATTTTCCTGACAATTAGAGCTACCCCAAAGGAGAATGAGCTCTGAGTTGGATGCCTTCAAACAGAGGCTAGATAACTGTTGGTGGGATTACTTTAGATCAGACGGGCTCTGAAGTTTCCGTGTCTACTGTGGCCTCAGGAGGACAGAGGAGGCAAGATTCCCAGCTGGACTTCCAACGATGGGTAGGATATAGATAGGCAGAAGTGGAAAAACATTCCAGGAAGGAGAGGACAGTGCTGAAGTGGAATTTGGAGTCAGGAGACCTAGGCTCCAATCCTAGCTCTAGATCTTCTTATTATCTACATGACCTTGGACAAGTCCCTTTCTCTCTGGGTCTCGGTCTCCTCCTCTGTGAAATGAGGGTGATTAGACTTCATGATCACTGACATCTGTTCCAGCTCTGTAATCCATGATCCATTCCCCAGGCAGTGTGAGCAAAGTCCTTTCATGTGATCTTCTCAACTCCCCCAGGAAGGGGGTTATTATTATGCCCATTTTACAGAGGAGGAAACTAAGGTTAAGAAAGGTTAAGTGACATACCCAGGATTACACAGGTGTCTAAGCAGGTTTTGAATTCAGGTCTTTCTGACTCAAAAATACAGTATTCTATGCACTCTGCCACCCAGATGGAATGAGTGAGGTCTATGTTTAATGAATATCAACATCTCATCTTCTTTTGACACTCTTCCCTGTGAGGCCACCTTCAGGAAGCCTTCTTGGATCCTCTCCCCCCCCCCCCCCCCCCCAGTTGTTAAAAATCCTTCCTCCTCAAATGACATCGATTCATTTAGCCATATACAGTACACACACACACACACACACACACACACACACACACACACATTCATAAAATCTGCAAATATCATAGCATAAAGGGTCTCCTATGCCAAATAGTTCAATCCAGACCTAACCAAAAATGCCCTCTAACCAAATCTCTGACAAGGGGTCATCCAGCCTGTGCCTGAAGAGCTCCAGATGCAGACCCATTTCCTCTCAAGGCAGTGCATTTCCTTCCACTTTAATTGTTAGGAGGGTTTTCCCTACATGTAGTGGAAATTTTCTTATTTTCATCTTCCACTTATCCCCTCCCCCTCCCTGTTCTGACCTAGGAGTCTGAACAACCTTGGACAGGTCTCCTCCTCTCTGAGGGCCATAGTTGCTTCCTTGGCAAAATGGCGGGGAGAGAAACCAGATAAGTCCCATGGCGTTTTCCAACTAGAAATCTTTGATGCTAATTCTAATCCCTCTTCCAATACTTGAGAATGATCCCATCCTCCCTAAGCCATTTCTTTTTCAAGCTAACCTTGCCCATTCCTGTAGATAAGCCATACCCCACCCCCACGTCCCAGTAAAATGTAAGCCTTCTGAAAGCAAGGGCTGTTTTGTTCTCACACACAATGGCCAGATTCCAGAAGGCATGGAATAAATGTCTGCTGAATCTCAGCAATGCTTCAGACAGTGCCAGGACTCCACATTATCCCCTGATCTTTGCAGCCCTCGAAATCTGGATTTGGGAAAAAGTCCAAAAGGCTTCCAACTTCCTGTCTTAATTGTCACCAATCTCCTACTTAGGGGAACATTTCAACTGAGCTCCCCTACGGATATCTAGCTGCACCATTTCTGAGCCCACACCTTGGGCTACTGGTGTAATCGAGAACAGGTTGCTGTTTGAAGCCTGACACTGTCTCAGATGGACGCATAATAAATAACACTCTTCTGGAGTGATTGAAACCACATGCGTTAAATGAAACGGCAAAGAGCCGGGCACGGTAGAAACGAGCTGGAGGGAACTTGGAGGGGGCTGGCGAGGGGAAGCACAGAGAGGGGGGGCTCCGAGAACCCTGCACGTCCAATCAGAAGCCCTGAAAACCAGAACTGCCATTTACAAGTGACTTGGTGAACCCTTTCTTTTTGGTCTCCACAGTAACCCTGGCAGCTGGGAGCTTCCTGTTTCTCCTTTTTACTGATGAGGAAAGGGAAGTTAAGGGACTTGCCCAGAGTCACGCATGGGAGGTAGATTCCAGTGTCGATCTTCCTGAGACCAAAACCACTGCATTATCACATTGTCTCTGATCCGTATTTGGGTCCTGGCTTTGGTCCTTACTAGTTATGTGACTACCTTAAATATAGTCATGCATACATATATGTATTGTGTACATGTATATATGTGTATACATGTATATGTGTATACATTCTGTGTGTGAACATATACATATACGTTATGTGTGTGGAAGCATATTCACATGACAAGAGACATCTCTACTCCAAATGTTCCTATGGACTATTTGTGCCCAACCTGTGGTGGAGCCTTCCAAGCTTATATTGGTCTGATTAGCCAGTCAGACAGACTGCCCCTTGGCTCCAACATAGCGAGGTCATTTCGGTTCTCTTCCAGAATGAAAGACAACTCCAACACTTATATGTATTGTATGTGTACACAAATACACACATGTATACATACACATATGTGTAGACAAATAATTTCATTTTTCTAATCTTCGGTTTCCTTATCTAAAAAATGAAGATAATAATGCTTTCCCTCCCCTCCCCCATCATGCATGGTTGTTGTAAGGAAATTATTATTTTCATGATCATTGTTGCCTTTAAAGATTAGAATTCAGCAAGCCAGCCTCTTATTACCAACCATCTTTCCTCATATTATCAAAGGAAATTCAGGATTTTGGCAACCAAGAAAGCATGTGAAATCGTGGGCTGACATAGAAGAGGCAGAGTTTCTGGAAGGAAGAAGGCGATGGACCAGCCAGGGTCAGACGACATTGGGAGCATTGTTCTGGTGCCACATTTTATAAAGGATATTGACACCCTGGAAAGTGTCCAGACAAAGGCGACCAGGATGGTGAAAGGATTTGAGTCTGAGTCACATGAGAGATGGTCACAGGATCTGGGGATGTCTAACCTGGAGAAGAGAAGGTTTGCTGGTGGGGTGGGTCAGGGACAGGATCATTGGATTCACATCTGAAGATATAGAATAGGGATGAGATTTGTTATGTCTTTGGCCCCAGAGAGTAGAACCAGGAGCAATGGGCAGAAGCTGACAAGAAGGAGATGGAGGCCTAAAGCAAACAGTTTCCAACCAGAGCTGTCCAAAGCTGAAATGAGCCACCTCCTTTTCTGAAGTGTTCTCCCCATTAGCAGTTTTCAGGGAAAGGCTCGATGATCACTTATTTGTTGAATGTGCTGGGAGGCGCATCTCAGTCAACTATGGCTTGGGTTAAGTAGCTTCAGAACTCCCTTCCTACCCAGTGATTTTGTGATTCTGCATATTTTAGTTTTCCACAGTCCCGTCCACAATCCCCTAGCCAAAAACCTCCCATACCAAATCAACCAACTCCAAGAAAGACTGACACAGGGATTTCATTTGTGAAGAAAGAGCTCAAAGTGTCCAATTCTGCGGATTTAAGCAAATACTCAGAACAGAATTTTCGTGGGTTATAACATGAATCTCATAAGCCCTGCAGATCAGCACCCATAGTAGCAGGGGCTGCTCAGATAGATTGAGCCCTTACCTACACAGTTTGGATCCCAGTCCTGCTCCTGCCTGAATTCCTGTGAAACTTTGGGTAAATCCACTGACACTCCAGCTACATCTGTAAAATGGGATGAGTAAATATTTTTTAAGCTCTTACTATGGGCCAATTACGATTCATAGCAGCCCTTTTCTTTTTGTGTAGCAACAAAAATGAAAACAATAGATGTCCATAATTTGGGGAAAAGCTGAACAACTTGTATAAAAATATAAAAGAACTTTACTACAAGAAAGAAAAAAGGGCATGAGGAACACAGAAACATAGAACACAGAGAACAAAGAACAGAGAAACATAGGAAGGCTTTATGAAAGGCAATGGAGAGAGGCAAGGAGGACCAGAAGATTCAGTCAATCAGTCAACACTGTGCTAAGCACTGGGGATGCCAAGAGAAAATGGAAACTTCCTACCCTCCAGGAGCTTGCAGAGAACAACACAAGAAACGACTGTAATAATATAAACTAAAACAGCCCTAAAGGAAAGCCAATCTCTGAGTAATTGTGAGAAACAGTTTTGGTCCTTTAGAACAGTTCTACCTTCTTTAGGAACAGAAGTGGGGGATTCAAGAATACAATAACATTAGTACAGTCAATTATAGTCATTCAGCATTGCTTTCGCTCAGTTCTTTTTCCTTATTACAAAGGATGTGCTGATGCTTGGGGTATGCTATATATAAATATGACTGTCATGTAAGAAGAAAAGATAGCAACATAGTCTTTAGAGAGGAAATTTAGAACATTGGCTTTAAAAAGTACTCTGGAGATAATTTAGTTCTAGGATTCTTAACCTGGGATCTGTGAACTTTTGCAAAAAAATATAGATATATAACACTTTATTTCAACATATTTCGTTGTAATTATATGTACTTTATTGAAAAGGGATCTGTTGGCTTCACCAGACTGCCAATGTACTCTATGACATAATAAGGGTAAAGAACCCCTGATCTAGTTCATTCCCATTATTGTACCAATAGGGAAAACTGAGACCCACAGAGAAGTCATGCTCCATCCAGAGTCATCTAGCTAAATGTGGCAGAACCAGTACCTGTACCAGAACCCAAGTCTTTTCATTCCTTGGTCAGGACTCTTTGTATCACTTATAGGCTGCCCTTAGAAATAATAGGTGGAATAGACTAGAACCTTTGTGTTTGATGTGAAGCAGTCTGGAAAGTTTGCCTGAATTCAAAGTAGCTTCCACAGCCTGTCGTGGTGCCCGAAACTTTATTAGATATTCCCTTAAAGACTTTTGGGCAAGTCATTCAATCTTTCTGAGACTCAGTTTTCTCATCTGTAAAATGGAAGAGGGGAGAGTGAACTCTTTAAAGTGAAAGTCTAATATCCTTTTTAATTCAACTATTGCATGACTCTAAACTCCTTATTAAAATGCATGGGAAGCTGAAAACATTAAGCCATTTCTAGCTAAGGCCTGAGGAACCTTGAGTTTACAGTTTGCTCTTCAAGTTCCAATTGGGTAGAATTGGCTCAAGGGATAGAAATAGTAATCAAGGTAACCATAATAGTTGATATTGATACATATCATTGACTAATCTAAGAGATAACCCCATGAAGCAAGTGCTGCAGGAGGTCACCCCAATTTCATTTCATTTCATTTTATTTTAAATAACTTTTATTGTTCACAGGCTGGAATTAGTTTTGCAGTCATCTCTTTGAAAATACCACCAGCATTGCAATACAAGATGACCAAATATTCCAGGAAATGATGTCTTTTGTTGCCTTTGGATGTACAATAATTCCAACTTTACCAATGCCTTGAGTTTGCTTCTCTAAGGAGAACCTGCAAGCCAACTTTCCATTTAGCTAAAACTTCCTTCTGTCTTCTGATTTCTTTTATAGGGAGAATGTCAAGATTTATGTAGTTCTCTTTCTTTAATGGTATGTCCCTCAAGAAGTTGAAAGCAACTGTGCTGGACCTATGTTAGATGTCACTTTGTATTTTTCTTTGTGTCATGGGTTTCCATGGCCAAAGAATTCATCACCATATGGCTAGTCTAGTGGTAATGAGTCTCTTCATATTTTATTAGACTGGTCCTCAGAAAGCAGACTTAGAGGGTTTCCAAGACTAGATCCCAAAGCCTTTCCAACATGGTAGAACTTAGCAGAATTGATTACTCTGCTAGAATAACCAATAGGTATGACTCTGAATCATACCCATACTGTGATGAGGCATTGAAGGAGGGTATTTGTAGGATGATCAATCAGTCAATAAGCATTTATTAAGCAACTACTGCATTCCAGGAACTGTGCTAAGTGCAAGGAGGATACAAAATAAGGCAAAAGTCTGCCCTCAAGGAGCTCACAATCTAATGTAGGAGACAACATGCACAAAATATGCATTCCTATTTACAGGAAAAACATTGGAGCTATCCACTAGAAGGAAAGCATGAGAGTTTGGGGCAGACCGGTTGGTAAAGGCATCCTGTAGAAGGTGGGACATGCAGGAAGTCAAGGAGGTGGAGAAGAGGAGGGAGAGCATTCCAAGCATGGTGGGCAGTCAGTGAAAATGCCCGGAGTCAGGTGATGGAATGTCCTGTTCAAGAAATAACAACAGCCGATATCCCTGGATTTTAGAATATGTGGAGAGCAGTTATGTATAATAACACTGTAAAGACAGGAAGTACCCAGACTGAGAAGAGTTTTAAATTCCAAATGGAGAATTTTATATTTGGTCCTGGAGATGATAGTCATTGGAGGTGTGTGTGTGTGTGTGTGTGTGTGTGTGTGTGTGTTAGGGGTGAAGTGGCATTCCATGGCCATAGCCATACTTTATGAAGATCACTTTGACAGCTGAGTGGAGGATGGATTAGAGTGAGGAGAGACTTGAGAAAGAGATCAATCATAAGGATATTGAAATAGTACAGGTATGAGGAAATGAGAGCCTGTATCTGTGGGGTGGCAGTATCAAAGGAGAGAAGATGTGATGTGTTCTAGAGATTTTGCAGAAGGGAAATTGACAAGAGATACTGCTAAGGTAAAATTGACAGGTCTTGGGAACAGCTTGGATATGGGAGGGGCAGAATAGGGGAGGGGTGAGAGATAGTGAGGAGTCCAGGATGATTCCCAGGTTGTGATTCTGAGTGCTTGAGAGATTGGTTGTGCCCTCAACAGTATTAAGGAGGTTAGAAAAAGTAAGGTGACTAGACGAAGAAAATCTACAAAGAATTTGATAAGATCCCTCAAATTAAATCAAGATATATTTTGGCACTCTGAGATGTTCAATGTGAAGGTGAGAATAGATGAGGATAAAGAAAAATATGTCTAGGAATAAGGAATTAGTATTAGGGTTAGAAATGGACTAAACACTAAATAACATCACAAGAAGAGAGATTGATTATATTTTGACAGACAGGAAATGATGCAATGCTAATGTTGGAATCATTCCTGAATCTGATTTCTGTATATAGTGAGACCACTGATTTATTAGAACAGATCGAAATTACTACAAAGCTAGGAGAGAAAATAAAAATGAGAAAAATATATAGCATGCAATTAAAACTCCCATCTGACATATCTAAACGAGTTATTGAAAACTAAAATTAGGATATGTATGGCTGAAATAACAGACATGAATTACAAAAATTCCATACAAAAGTTCAACCACTGTAAATCAATTGCCATAATGAGATCAAAAGAGCCTCAAAAGACCATTGACAGCAAACACTCGACTGACTTGCCAAGTGGAAAGATTTGGCAGCCAAGGGCAACAAAGGTTTAGAAAATATCCTCTTTTGTAAAATTTTATGGATGATTATTAGCAGTATTTCCTCATAAAAGAGTGAAGGGTAAAACCATTTTAAATAAAACTTGGCAAGAGAATCAAGTAAGCAAAGTCATTCTGAGAGCACTTAACAATGAAGCTGAAAAGAAGACAACACAAAAATGAAAAGATGGAAAAGATCTGCCAAGTTTTGTTTGTCTGCTTGTTTTAATACAACAAACTGTTTTCACCCACAAGGGCAGTAGAGCCATCATACTTGGACTCTAACATCATATTCCTGGAATTACTTAGTTAAAAAGTAATAGAAGTGACACTAAAGAGGGGGGAGAGGGAAGAAAACCATTTGAATATTTTTGTTGGATATTATTACTGGACATAATTGCAAAAGAAACAAGAATTTATTTTTATTTTTGAAAAAAAATTTTGCTTGCCTTTATTCAGGGAGCACTGTGGTACTAGACACAGAAAATAAGTATCTTATGTATAATTTGTATAGAATATAAGTTTTAAAAGATAGCAAATGGAGGTGCGAGAACAGAAAGTCATCCTGGTGAATGTATCCTGCTGAAACAAACATTTATTAAGTGCCTACTAAGCACTTTATAAATATCACATTTGGGCCCCAAAACAACCCTGGGATGTAGGTGCTATTATTGTCCCCATTTTATATCTGAGAAAACTGAGGCAAACAGTGATTAAACCTATTAAACCTAATAAGTATCTCAATTTGAACTCAGGACTTCCTAACTTCAGATCCAACACACTGTCCACTGTGCCACCTAGCTGCCTCCAAGGAGAAGGTAAATAAAGGAGGATATGATAATAAAAGCATAGAAAAATTCTCAAGACCTTAGTCTTTTTTCCCTTCAAATTTTCCAGGAGAAAATTACTTAGAACTTAGATTTGGTTCATGTCTTATGTTTTCCCAAAAGGCAATGAGAGGAATAGAAAGTGACATGTGATGCAAATCTGGTAGAGGACAGCTATTTTTTTTTTAAACAAAGAGGTGCATAAGAGACTTACTAGCAAACATTATCAAAGACTTAAACAAGTATCAGTAACTCCTAGTCAGTAAGTATTTATTAGCATCTGCTATGTGCCAAGCAATGTGCCAAGTGCTAACTTTTAGCTACTGTTAAACTCTCCTAGGAAGTTGGGGATTAAATATCAAAATATGAGACCATTTGGGGGTTTGCTGAATCAGCACTCATATTTCTTTTGTATTTGTTTTATTCAGACAATTTCCTCCAGGTCTGTATCTTCTGATAAGCTAGATCAGGGCTGGGGTTCATCCTCTAGCTGGTGGTCATCTTCTCAAAGAAATGATCGATTAGTTACAGGGAGCTCCTCCCAAAGTGCAGAGGTATTGGTGGGGATGGGGGCAGGAGGGGTGGTATACCATGAAACTCCCAATCTTTGAAGTTCACAAGCCTGTCTTCAAGGTTGGGAATGTCCATCTCAGGCTTGCTATCTGGACACCTGTGCTCAGGAAAGAAACCCAAGGCAGAAGCATTATCTAGGGCTTGGCAATCCAGTCTCAAACTTGCCTAGGCTAGCAGTTAACTGTCTGACATATTGGAGAAGTTCACCATTTCTGCCAAGGAAAGACTCAAAGAGTTCAGCCTCAGTGGATAGATGGAAAGATAGAGGGAGCATGGGGGTGGAGACTCTCCCTTTAAGGTCCACTGAGTGGGCCAATCTTTTTGGTCTGTTAGAGCTTTGACATTTCCTCTCTATGCTTTAGCCATCACCAAGGGACTTCCTGGGATTGGGTGTGTCATCCTGAAAGGACAAGTCATTCAGTGTGAAGCCACATATTTCTCTAAAAGGACAGGGTGCAGCCTTGGCAATCCATGGACTGTGCTCCAACTGGAGTAGATGGGGGGGGGGGTGCTGTTAACCTTTCATTATATATATATATATAAAATAATTAGGAGAACGCATATACACAGACATAGGTCATAGATCATGCATATATCTAGAGTCAGATCTCTCTGGCTCCATAGTGGCTATAGCCATTGAATGAAGACGTTTGAATCCTGCTTCAGACACTTACCAACTGTGTGGCCCTGGGAAAGTCACTTAACTTCTGTTTGCCTCAGTTTCCTCATATGTAAAATGGACATGTTGCTACCTCTCAGGGTTGTCATGAGGATTGAATGAGATAACAGATGGAAACTACTTTACAAAACATAAAATTCTGTGCAAATGCCAGCTTTACCATCATATAACTAAATGAAAGATAAAGAAATTCTACTCTTTTTATTGCTGATTTTGCTTTAAAAAAATACTTTTGATTTAGTAAAGCAAAACACCACTGTAAAGACTCTCTTTCAACTATGTCTTTCCTGCAGACATCAGAATGGTTCAAGATGTCTTAAAGAGGGGCAGTTATATGGCACAGTGAGCAGAGCACCAGTCCTGGAGTCAGGAAGACCTGAGTTCAAATCCTGCCTCAGACACTTAACATACTTACTAGCTGTGTGACCTTGGGCAAGTCACTTATCTCCAATTGCCTTGCCAAAAAAAATGTCTGGAAAGAGAGAGCAGCAGGCACGATCTGTGTCAGAGCACTACTCATGAATATTAACACATAGAGACAGATTCACAAAGGCATTCACTGTTGTGATGGAAGAGATCTAGGGTAGAGTTCTAGTTGAAGGATTCCCTCTGGAAGGTAAGGTTTTGGTAGACAGGCAAGCAAATTAAACACTGGTTGGTTGTTGTCTTTCTTGCTCGAAGATGACATCACTCTGTTGGAGTCAGGATACAGCATGTCTGACTGTGGCTGATCAGACCAATACCAGCTTGGAAGGTTCCACCACAGGTCAGGCACAAATAGTCCCATATGAACATTTGGACTGGAGATGTATCTAAATTTTCTCATCCCACATTTATCACATTAAGCACTACCCAGCTGGTAATTCCCCTCTTCCCTTCACCAGTGCCTCCACTCTTCCCTCAGAGCCATCCAGAGGGGAGGGCCTCTCCTAGGAGCATAAAGGGGCTTCCTTCCTACCCCTTGAGAACTTCTCAGACCCGATAGAATGACTCTAATGCTCTGCTTTTACCATGGGTTTACTGAGTAGACCTTTTCAGACAGTGGAAGGATTCAAGCAGCCATATTTAGTTATATATCTTATAGCTTTTATGGAGGTAAAGCAATCTCTGGGTCATATGCTTAGGAGTCAGAGTGCTCTGTTACATTGGAATAGAACAGTTTTTGAGTCAAAGCCTGAGATCAAGGTCTTCTAGATGTTCCTGCTTGCCCATGACCTTATGTTCATTGCATCGAGTCATGGGACATCACAAACTTCCTGGCAGAGGTCTGTAACCATTCAAAAGAGATTGACTTGACCATCCACACAGGAAAAACCAAATGGATGAAAATGCTGTTGTCTAGACTATAATAAGCAGTTAGATGAACAACCTATAGAGGTCGTCCATCAATAGTCAGTCATTTGGTTACAAAGTATTTATTAAATGAATACTAGTTGCCAGACAGTGTTTTAAGTATTGAGGATACAAAGGCAAAAGTACAAGCCCTGCCCTGGACAGATACAACGAATGACCAGAAGTTGGGCATAGAACTAAACAGAAGAAGAGAGCGGACTGGGTTCCTTATAGGAAGTTGCAGAGCCCTTTTAATGATTCTAAATTTCTCCCTGAAACGAAGGCCCATCTTTTTATAATATCCTACTGCTGTTACTGTTTTTCAGTCATTTTCAGTCAGAATCATGTCCAATTCTTTGTTACCCGATTTGGGTTTTTTTGGCAAAGATACTGGAGTGGTTTGCCATTTCCTTCTGAAGCTCATTTTACAGATAAGGAAACTGAGGCCAACAGCATGAAGTGACTCGCCCGATTCACACAGCTTATAGTAAGTGTTTGAAGTTAGATTTGAACTCAGGAAGGTGATTCTTCCTGACTCCATGTCTGGCACTCTGTCCACTCTGCCACCTGGCTACCCCTTAATATTCTAGTGGTGATGTTTTAGAGTTTCAAGATAATCAGACATTTGGAGGGAAGCAATGTGAAAATAAGCCTATGAAAATATCCTGGATTATTTGAACTATTAATAATTACAGTGTATGCTTAATTAGTTGCACTGAAGTGTAACACAAAGCTTAGAATATTTCTATTAGAAAAATATTCAAATTTTTTTGAATTTCAAATAAATTTTTTAAGGTCAAGTTAACATTCATTAAGCTCCTAGTATCTACCAGGTACTGTGCTGAGCGCTGGGTCCACAAAGAAGGGTAAAAAGTTCTCACTCTCGTATCCTTACTCACAGTCTGATGGGGCAGACAGCATATGACCAATGTATTCAGGATATATTCAGAATAAACTGCAGTTAAAGTAGGAGAGAAGGCACTGGCCTTGAGGGGTCAGTCCAGTAAAAGCTTCTTGCAAAAGGTGGGATTTTAGCTGAGATTTGGGCAGCTGGGAGGTGGGCTCAAGATGGGAGAGCCTTCTGTTCATGGAGCCCAATCAAGAAAAGCACTCACTGATGAGAGAGGAACTTGTGTCTTACCCTATCCATGTTGGGAGTGACCACATGGACGAAGTCATGGCACCTCTTGGTAATGGAGAATCAGCCTAACTTATTCCAAGGGAAGGAGTGTTCTTTAGGAAATGAGGTTCTAGGAAGACAGATTCTGCTTAGTTTGCCATTTTGAGCAAGGACAAGTTGGATGAGCCCTCAGAGGTGTGCCCAGTCCCCAGAGGATCTTAAATAATTACTCTATGATCACACAACAAGTCCAAGTCATGGAGAGACTTGAATGAGGTGAAGAAAACCAAACTCTGACCCAGAAGCTAAGAGCTCTGGGTTTGGGTTCTAGTACTGCCAGGAACTCGCTGAGTGCTTCAGGGCCATTTCCCTGTTACCACGGGGCTCCATGACTTTTATCTAGTAATGAAGGTATTGGGATGTCCCCCAAATTTCTTCCAGCTCTGAGACTTTCTGCATCAAGGGCAAGTTGCCCTCACAAGCAGCAGTAAGTTCTTGGAAGAGAGCCAGCCCACTGGCACTGACATTTGCTTCACTGCCACTCAGGCCCCCTCAGCTGGACAGCTGACAAGGATGGATGAAAGGAGGATTCCTGAGCTGGGGCTGGAGCGAGGCATCAGCAAAGGAGCAGGACATGAAAAATATGTTGGAAAAGGGTGTCAAGTTGGGAGACACAGCAGTGCCAGAACGGACTTCTATTCACATAGCAAATGGAGTCCCCTTTGCAGAATGTCAGAACTGGGAGAAACCTTAGAACACAGATGTCAATGCTGGAAAAAAAAATGTCACTTAAGATAAAGAGCATTGGATTGTGATTCCTTGGACCTGAGTTCAAATCCCAGCTCTTCCTGAGTAAACTGTGGTAAATCACTTCTCTGGGCTTTACATCATTTCATCACCAATTAGAAAAAGGGCCATCCCAAAGTGTCTGCACAGGGATGAGCCACCCTCTAGCCCCTTCTCTAAGGGCATTGTGCTCTCGCTCCCTGCCAAGAACATCAGCCCCAAGCTAGCCTCTTCATGCTAGTGACAAGGTGGGGGTTATGTCATAGAGGTACTGAACCAGGAAGAACTACCACATTATAGGCTTTTAAGATTTATTTTTTGTTATTCTATTCTTAAGCACCCTGCATGCATGCACGCGCGCGCGCGCGCACACACACACACACACACACACACACACACACACACACATTTGTATCATTTCCATATACAAGCAGAACACCAGAAAAAGATTGCAAATGAAAACATTATTCTCCATTTCATAGACCTTGTTCTTTTTTAAATAAAGGAATAAATGCTACATGTTACACTGTGTTTTCTTCTAAACATCTTTCTGTACTTTTTTGCATCTAAAAATATTTCTTCCCTTCCTTTTTAGGGGGGGGGAATCACTATTGCTAATAGACCTCCCCCAACTCCCATTAAAACAGAGAAAAGTCATCAATACAGTCAGATAAAACAAATCCATCCAGTGACTATATTTTTTAAAAGTCCATCTCTTTCTGCACCTTGAATTCATCACCTCTCTGTCAGGAGGTGGCTGGGAATATGCTTTATTGTCCAGCTGCTGGGAGACATAATTGGTCAGTAATTGGATCAGAGTTCTTTAAGTCTTTCGGACTTTTCTTTGCAATGTTGTTGCCAGTGTATAAATTATTCTTCTGGTTCTGCTCACTTCCCTGTATCAGTTCATACAAGTCCTCCCAATATTTTCTGAAACCATCTTTCATGATTTCTTATGGATCATTACTCTTCCGTTATGGCCATAGACCAGAGTTTGTTTGTGCCATTCCCTAACTGATTGATACTCCCTTAGCTTCAAGGTCCTCCCCCACTCCCATTTTAATACTACCTTCAGGACTGGCAAATCTGTTTTGCTTGCAATTATTATGTCCCCAGTGTTATCCTCCCTTTTAACCTTCCCTCCCTGATCCCATGTTTCTCTGCTGAGTTTGATGCATCATATACCAAACTGTGGAGGTGTCTAGTGGGGCATCTGTGGGAATGGACCTGCTGCCTGGTTTCTTCCAGGAGGTTTCATGTATTCTAACTCCTCCCTAAAGGACATTCATGACCTCATCAGTCCTTTTGTTTTCATGATAGGAATAAGAAGGAGTAAGTCTGAGCTGGTAAACATTTAACAACCTGCTGTCTGGGGGGGAAGGAGAGAAAAGAAAAGGAAACGTACACAGGACATACTTTTAAGTTTAATCTTTATTAGTGAACATTTTCTCCACCACCTTCTTAAGTCTAGTTAATCAATGAAATGATAGATTTTTAATGTTTGCCAATTCCTGAAATGTAAATCCTAACACTGAAAATTTCATCACTGGTTTTCTTGAGCCTGTATGTGCTAGCTCCAGGTCATATCAAAGAAGATTGCTGATTGATCCAAAAAGAGCATTAAAAGGATAGGGAAAGGGTGGCTTGGTGGTGCAGTGAATAGAGTGCCAGCCCTGGAGTCAGGAGAACCTGAGTTCGGATCCGGCCCCAGACACTTGACACACTTACTAGCCATGTGACTTTGGGCAAATCACTTAACCCCAATTGCCCTCCAAAAAGCAAAAAAAAAAAAAAGGGAGAGGGAAGAAGAGGAGCCCCCCCCTCCTCTGTCTCTCTCTTTCTCTTTCTATCTTTCTGTGTGTCCCTCTCTGTCTGTGTGTGTGTGTCTTTCCCCCGTTTCTCTGTGTCTCTTTATGTCGCTGTCTCTTGTGTCTGCTGTCTCTCCCTTCTCTGTCCCTGTCTCTCTGTGTCTCTATGTCTCTTTCTCTCTGTTTTTTTCTTTCCCCCTCTCTACCCATTCCTTTCTTTTTAGTGTGTCTCTTGGGAATCCACCAGCTCTCACTTAGATTTCACAATGAGGGATTAAGGAGTCAAGGAGAGTGTTCTCCTTCTACCATTGATGGGTTCTTCTTCCAACAGATCCATCTAAGAAGATCAAGGACAAGACCACTGAAACTTGGAAAATGCTAGGTAAATGCCAGCCAGCAGGCTGGTGCCTGGCTCCCTCAACGTTTCCATGGCAACGCATCTGGGGCAGGATCAAGACCATGTTACACCCAGAATGAAAGTGTTGGTCTAGGTGATGTATAAGATCCCTTTCTACTCCAATTCCACAATCCTATAGGTCAGAGGATCTGGATCTGAACCTTAGACCTGACATTTACATGTGAAGTCTTGGGCAAATCACTTCTCCTTCTGGGTCCCAGGTTCCTCAGTTACAAAATGAAGGAGATAGGCCAGAGGCCAAGTACTTTCCAGTTCTAAACTGTACAACTGAATGGCCCTGACCTTTGAGTGCTAAAGCTGGCAATAGAAGCAGGAACACTAAGGGAATGCTGGCCAGCTAGCCAGCTGGAAGCACCATTGAGAGCTATACAAGGATGATATTTCTTCCAAGTGTTAGCCTTGAGGAGGAGGTAATAAGTAGGTGGCCCTAAGTACATCCAGGGTGGGCCCCTGGTCTCTACAACAAAGGAGACACTGTCTCCAGGGGGAAGATGTACCATTGAATTAATCATTTTCAGCCTATAGAAGAGTCCACCCCCAAAAATGATTCATCTGCCCTCTGGAAGTGGTTACTGGGAAACAAATAAAATGTTTGTTTAAAACATAAGATTCCACAGTTCCATGAAGATCTTCCCTCTTCACCTCTGCCTCTTGGGATGCTTGGCTTCCTTGAAAGCCCAGTTCAGAGCCCTCCTCCTTCAGGAAGCCTTCCTTGATCCCCAAGTGTTTGTGGGCAGTCTTTCTATCTTGAAATTATATCTATTTGAAATTTATATCTATATTCTTTGTGTTTACTTATTAGGTGTGTGTGTGTGTGCACTGTATTCCCTCAATAGAATACTCAATCAATCAACAACCATTTATTGAGAACATATTACTTGCCAAGCATTATACAAAGTAAACCTAGTTCCTACCCTCAAGGACCTTGTATTATAAAGGGGGAGACCACCTGCAAATTAATAGGTACATAGAAAATAGGGATATAGTGGTTGTAAAGTGGAGGAGGTGGAAGGGGAGGAAGGAGACTGGGCAGTTGGTGCTTGATCAGAATCTTGGAGGGAGCTGTGGTGGAAGAGCATTCCAGGCATAAGGGATAGAGGTCAGGAGCATGCTGGTCTTGTTTTGGTGCCCTCAGGATGCCTAGAAACCAGTAGGAGCTCAATAAAGCTCTGTGGACTTGAAATGAATCGAACTGAACTGAAATGAATTAAGTTGAATTGTACCCTTTTACCTATGAGACTTAAGTTTTCATTGAACCCTATGATATTCCCGCAGGAACATTCATCGTCAAAGTAACTAGTTTTTCAAACGACATCCCTTTGTTTGCCTTCCATACCAACTTGTGTTACAGTAGATGATCCATTGGACACAGTTCAATCTTCAGGGTCCTCAGCCTCACCTGTCACATTCTCAATGTAAGAAACTTCTGCCCTAGGATCCTCCTTTTCTGATGGGTAATTTCCTCCTGGGAAGGATTCCAGTTGGGCTTCCCCTCTCTCATGTCTGGACTCCTCCCAGCATCGTCCCCACTCCAGCATCCATCCTCATCCTTCCACCTTCCTTGCTCCCTTGTGAGTGTCGGCAGGGTGACTGTCCATTGGAACAGAAGCCCCTTGAACCCGGGGACTGTCTGTAGTCTTCCTCAGATTTGTGTCCTGGGTTTAGTGAAGAGCCTGGCACATAAAAAGCTTTGTGAACTCTCTCTCTCTCTCTCTCTCTCTCTCTCTCTCTCTCTGTCTCTCTTACTCTCTCTCGCTCTCTCTCTCGCTCTCTCTCTGTCCTCTCCCTCTCTGTGTCTCTCTATCCTCTCTCTGTCATCTCTCTCTCTCTCTGTCTCTCTCTCTCTGTCTCTGTCTCTCTCTCTCTGTGTCTCTGTCTGTCTGTCTCGTCTACTTACCCATTCATCTTTAACTTCTATCATGTATCTCCTCATTTCTCTCTATCCTATCCCTGTCTATCCATCTATTGATCTATCTTCCATCTCTTTATCATCTATTCTTCTATCTTTCAATTGTCCCTCTATCTACCTATCTATCACCCATTTCTCTCTCGTCTATCTTTCTATGTATCTTCTTGGCAGGCACCTACGGGCTCTTAAGGAAATAAAGTAGGGGTGGCTAGGTGGCACAGTGAATAGAGCACTGGCCCTAGAGTCAGAAGGACCCAAGTTCGGTTCCGGCCTCAGACACTTAACACCCACACAAAAAAACTAGCCCTGTAACCTTGGGCAAGTTACTTAACCCCAATTGCCCTCCAAAAGGAAAAAAAATAGGCCATTTAGGAAATAAAGTGTTTATCTCCAGGAAGCCAGGTCGGCATCCATTCTGAGAAGTTCTGTGTGCTACAGGTTTCAAAGTATTCACACCTGCAGTTAGTCAGTGTAACATGTGTGTTACCCCTTCCCCAGGCCACATAAAAAGTGCCCAGGTGGACGGTGCCAGGTCAGGTCCCCTGCTCATCACTCTTTAGCAAGGGCATCTTGTGTGCCAGGGTCTGGAGCTGCTCAGTGCCCTGCCTTCTCGACCCTTCCTCCAAGTCCTCCTTGTCTTTAGGTCTGAAACCCCACTTGAGATCTCCTTTATACTGTGGCTTAACTTGCTGGCACCTTTTTGTGAATAACGAGGCCCCACTCTCCAGGATTCTGGCATGGTTATTTGACTTTTACTAGAAAACTCTTAAAGGCTCTGTAAGTGAAAGGGGTCATAACCAATCCAAAAGGCCATAAAGAAGTATTTATAACATTTCAAAACTATTTTCCATGTTTGACACAAATATATATGTATATACATACATTAACACATGCAGAACATTCTATATATGCAATGTACATATATAAAATTTTACTATACATATAGGTATATATTAGTCATTTTTCAGTTGTGTCTGACTCTTTGTGACCTCATTTGGGGTTTTCTTAGCAAAGGTAATGAAATGTTTTGCCATTTCCTTCTCCACCTCATTTTGCAAACAAAGAAACGGAAGCAAACAGGGTTAAGTGACTTGCTCAGGTTCACACACACTTGCCAAGGAAGATGAAACTTCCTGACTTCAGACCTGGTACTTTGTGCACTGTGCCACCTAGCTGTTCTGATATGTGTGTGTGCGCATAAGAGTATTTAAATAATATATGCATATATGTTCATATGTGTATATATATATATATGAAGGGGAGTCATTTCACACACACAGAGGGAAGCTTGCTTTATCCCTTCCCTTTATCCCTTATCCACGTAATCATGAGCACATTGCGTCTAAAGCATATACCCTATCTAGATAAGTCTGAACCTGGGTTCTGTCCCACTTCTTTTGTGTCTGTTCTTTCCTGACTTTCAATGAGTGAGAATCTCTCTCAAGATGTATTTGTCCAGTCTTGAAGACAACTTTGTGAGTCTGAGAGGCCCAGAGGTCCTCAATCCCTTTTATTAGAGCTAACAAAGGGCAATTCCAATGGAAATTACAGTACTCCACCGTTCTTGGAGAAGACAACCATCATCAACAGTAGGGTGGGCCCAAGCCTGGTCTGTTTTACCAGAAGACACATGAAGTAATTTGTGTGGACAGTGCAGAGCCCAAGTGAAATGTAAGATGGCTATTGGGTAGCTTCCCAAACCGCTTTGTGTTCTGATGATTAAGTATCAACATCCCTAGAGGAGACACATATAGTTATAAATTAAGTTACTGAATCTTGCTTCAATGGTTTTTTTTTACTTTGCACATTGTAAATCTTTGGTGTTTTTTAGCATTTCTTTGCTATGCAGGAAATAAATACCTGTCCCATATCCAATTTGCATTGTACATTGAGTTTCTCTCTTTCTACTTTTCACTTTAGAGAGATCTAAATGTGAACTGAAACCCAAGCTTTAAGTCATCTTCCCTGGGGTGCTAGGGTGGGGGATATGATAAGCTAAGGAACATAAGAATAGGGAGCCTCACCCCTTTCATTGCTGTCACAGGACTGAACCCTGCCTCAATCACCTGCGTGGGTCCAGAATAGAGGGGCCCCTTGGGAAGAAGTTAGTGGGCAAAATGCCCCTGCCCTTTGGGCACACCAGTTTCTTAATGTTAGAGAAGGATGCTGAGAGAAGTTGACAATCATTAAATGATTGACAAAATCACATGTTTCTCTCAAATAACATAATAATGTCAAATGATAATTATAACAGCACAACAAAAACATGAGAAGAAAAAGAAAATGTACATATAAACTAATCATCTCAATAGACTTTCTATGTAATGTCAATACTACCTTTGACCTGTTATCAACTAATGATGCTTGATGCATCAACATTTTGGTAAAATCATGGTTTTGATGCATATAAATACCCTATGCTGTACACACACACACACACACACACACACACACACACACACACACACACA